>NW_006239093.1:230688-230973 GCF_000226075.1 Solanum tuberosum | reverse complement strand
TAGATGTACCTTAGAGTGTTGAAAACAACTATAAAACATAGGTACATTACCAAGGAACATGTATGGAAAAGTAGGGAATGAAAGGGAAAACTTGGCGTCTTCGGCGCTCTGAGAGGCGCGGAGCGCCAACCCTCAAGCTTCAGAGGGGCCTACTAGGAGCTCTGCTAGGCGCGCCGCCCCAAGGGCTGGACTTCAGAGTCCCCTTTGGGGGGCGCTGGCAGGCGCGACGCGCCACCCCTTTCCCCAGAAAACTCGACTTTTCTCCTTCATTGTTTCCAACTCTAG
>NW_006239093.1:225884-230589 GCF_000226075.1 Solanum tuberosum | reverse complement strand
CACTTAGAATCATAAAACCCCTCAACATACAATAGATTTCAACTCACAAACACAACCGTAAACATGTCCCAAATCAACAAGAAACTTCAACAACAAAACCACAACTTCAACAACACAATCAATCTTTTCTCGGAATTAAAACGAGTTTGGCGTGTGGGGGAAAGAACCAACCCAACACTATGATCTCACATACCTTAATAGGGATCACCCCCGATGAAAACCACGACGAAATCCTTGCTTGATCTTCTCTTTCTCCTCTTCTTCTCCTCTTCACTCACAAACCCTCACTCTCACTCTTTTAAAAAGGGAAAAACTGATATAAAAATCAGTCTAACACCTTAATATAACCAAAAGAATTGGTTAGGGAAAAGACCAAAATACCCTTACAATTTTCGGACTGACTTCCCTTACCAACAGCCCAACTTCGAAAGGGCATAACTCACTCATACGAACTCGAAATCGAGCAAACTCAGCGGCGTTGGAAAGATCATTCCATGGGCTTCGCAAACATAACTGGAACTACACCTAACTCATCTTGAGATAGGAGTTATGACTGTTCAAAGTTGACCAAAAACTCACTTTTTCCCATACTTAACCAAATTTTCCAGATTTTTAATTCTTTCCAAAAATGACTATTTCCAATTCTAAGCCTCTTCATAGTTATTTCAAATTGTCGGATGTTACAGATGAAATCACCAGTCCTCATTTAAAACCTCGAGATACACTTCACAACCCAAACACATTAATACCATCCCAATGATCCACCACTAAAAGCTTCCTTACAAATAATGATTAACCCAAGCGTCCGTAGTAACGAACTAGTTGGTTTCTCAAACGTGAATGCAACATCAAATCTAATTATATGAGCATGTGATACAACTGATAACTCCTTAAGTAGTTAGTATTCACACTTGACAATCAACATATTCATTTCCATATACCACTAATAGCACATCGTGAAAGTCCCTTTAATCCACCACTAGAATACAACATACCACTGGAGAAGATTGTACTCAAATAGCCTACACATTTCTGACCATAAAGTAACTACAATACACTACTAAATTCATTCAGTCTCTCATCCAAAGTGATTCATTCGCAGATCAGGTCAATAGTGAGAGTAACACACTCCATAACTCTTACCAAGTAAAGATCGATACCATTATAGTAGTTGTATCATGACCCTATTTGATATACACTCAATATATGAAGTCATAGTAGAGGTTCTGACCTCAACTAGCGCAACATCATTTTTCATTATTTGCTAAGCAACCCATTCATGTTATGATAACTTTACTAATTGTAGTTTCCAAAGTTACATGTTCATTATCTAGCCATTTTTTTAATCGTTCCACTTTCAATTGTCAAATCACTCCAGATATTGCCTATACCACACAAGTACTAATCCCACTACTAGATGACTAGCCTAAAAAAAGTATAAGACGCTTATGAAGTCCTTTTAAACCACTGTGCAACCTAATCATCCAAATATCCTCAAAATGTTTCGTCAAGTCATCACCTAACTCAATCTATTCGAATCATTGAACATTCCAAATCTGACAACACATATTTCCCATAAGTCTATCACTTTCACGTTTGTAACAAATCTAACATCCAAGACATATACAACACACCAAATACTAGCATGAGGAACTACACACGAGTCATCACATAAGTGAGAGAGAATGGAATGTAGCGATAAAAATCAGAACGGACAAAAGATGCACGATAGAGATTCAATAAGTGAAGATTTTTCCTAAAAGTCACCATAGCCTCTCGAAGATAAGTACAGACGTCTCTGTACCGATCATCAAGACTCTACTTAGACTCGACTTGTATACACTAAGACCTATGAACTTGGGGCTCTGATATCATTTTGTCACAACCCAAAAATGGACGTGATGACACTTGTCTTATCCCACCAAGACAAGTTAGCCTAAAACTCAACCATTACAATAAAATGCAGAAATTTCAAAATCAACTCAAAAATACCCCCAAAATCTGGTTGTAACGTGTACAAGTCTCTAATGTGTTATAACAAAATTGAAAGAACATACAATATTCAAATGACATTGTTTCTAGAATAGAACAAGATCATAAATAAGGAGAAAGAAGGTCTGCTGAAATGACAAGCAACTACCTCACAAAACTCCACAAGAAGCCTCGGACAAGAAGAAAAGAAAATCTCACAAAGGTCCGGACTAGTAACCTAAAAAAAATGTAGTAGCAAGGGGTGAGTACCAAACCACATGGTACTCAATAAGTAAACGTACACAAGCTAAGGGGATGGAATACGGGTACTCCTTACACCCCAACCGAATCTCCACAACTACAACCTACATAAAACCAACCCAACCTAACAGTTCACAATTTACAAGCACATATCTTAACAACAACATTCTAACAATCACATATTCTCAACAACAAACTCATTATTCATCAATCAAAGTTCCACAACTAATCTGCATAAAACCAGCTCAAGCTAACAGTTCATAATTCACATAGCACACAGCTGAACAACAACACTCTAACGATTACATATCCTCAACAACAAGCTCAATATTCATCAATCAATGTTCCGCAGAAAGGCACTCACAAGATCAGCAAAACACAATATCAAGTTCACTAATGATAAATATGTGCAATGTAATGGAATGCAATCTCAAGTATAATGATGCATGTCTGACCTAGTGATACACACCCTTTGTCTCTCAGTCCGGGACCCATGGGGGACATATCCGTCCATGCATCCATCGCGGCGTACGACACGATCCTCGATAATAGAATCCATCGCGGTGCGCGATATGTCCCTCGAAATATAGTATTAGTCGTGGCGCGCGACACGTCCCTCGAAATGGTCTATCCTCTTTAATTCCTTATTCTTTCTCAATTCACATAATCAGGTGTCCTTGGTACAACCATGTCTCAGAACAATGCAAATGACATGTTCACACAAATAATGTGGAGATGATCATTTTCATAACATCACACAATTCACAACAACACAATAATGATACAACATCAACAATGATTCAACAAGCCTTTCAAACCATTCTCAACACATCACACACAAACAATTAATCACATTGCCCTTTTATTACCCCCTTTTAATCATTAGAATTAATCAATGTGGACAAGTCAATCCATCACCAAGTCTCATTACCCTCAAACACATATTACAAGGAAATACACGAATTTCATACACTTAACAAAGGTTTAGAAATTCACTTGCCTCAAATAATCGAACAATCACTCCGGGACTTCGCTGAGCTTCCAAATCAATACAATCTATTCAAGTAAATAATCACAATAAGGTTTTGAAACTAACAACACCCATATTACTATAAGTTTAGCCTAGACCTAAAAACTCACCTGAATTTATAATCAAATTCCTAATTTTGATGTCAATTACACGTCAACTCTCATATTTTTCAAATTTCAAGTTTAAGGTTAAGTTTCAACTTCTCTAATATCATAAATCTAATAATAATCATATAATACAACACACCTACTATTTAATTTGATAAACAATATATCGAAACTAAATTTATAATATAATAAACAATTAATATTATTGAATCGAAGCCACTGGTTACAAAAACCAGTGGTAACGACAACATGACCCAAATGTGTAACTTACAGTACGTTAGTAGTAACCTTCCTCTTATTGCCATTTATTACCATGCATCAATCATTGACAATGTGATTAGCCAATGATTGAGTGACAATTTGCCTATCAAATCCCAACACGTTGAACAGCTTAACAATTCCCACCCCTTTTTGATTTATTTATTTTATTTTTATTTATTTTCCTTTTTCTTCAACCCAATTAACAACTATACTACAGACGAAAGGGAGTTGCTCGGATGGTAAACACCCTCACTTTCAATTTGAAGATTGCGAGTTCGAATCACTAAGAAAGCAAAAGGGGTGGGAGCTCCTAGGGAGGGAAAAAAACTATACTACAGGTTCTATTTGTTAGGGTTTTGCCCTGATTTTCTTACCATAATTTAAGATATATTTTTCCTTAAAGAAAAAACAAAACATTACCATAAATGTTTTTACTTTTCTTGAAAGGAAAATATAATATTATTTTATATTTGGTTTATTCTCTCCTTTTAGGACTCCTTTTCTAGTAGGAAAGGTTTTAGGACTCTATAAATATAGGTTTGTTCTTCTAACACAAAGAACAATAACATTCACAATGTAGTCGTTTTAAGAGTTTTGTTTATGGGGAGATTTTATTCTCTCTAAAGTTTCAATGTTTTTCTTTATATTAGTTTTGATATAATAATATTTTTGATTTTTTAGTATAAGTTTTTTGTTATCTGATTTATCAACCATATGATTTGCAAATTGCAAGCTTCCGCATGACGCCCTAATCCCCCTTCATAACCCAACCAAGTGGTATCAGAGCACATGATTCAATGATCCAATGATTCAACAAGATTGAAGAAAGGCTCAAGTGGTTTCAAATCAATCTGCAACAAATTTGATGATAATGAAGATTTTTTGTCAAGCTACATGTGGATAAGAAGTTTCAACCATATTTTCAACATTCCTGTTGCTGCAATTTTTAAGAATAAAAATAAAATATTTTAAACCCATTTTTAACCCATATATTTTAAACTTTATTTTTAACCATGGCAAGCAACAGTGATGAAGATTTTGTGAAGAACAAGATTATCATGCAATGAAGAAGACA
>NW_006239093.1:213487-225316 GCF_000226075.1 Solanum tuberosum | reverse complement strand
TTTGATATAATAATATTTTGATTTTTAGTATAAGTTTTTGTTATCTGATTTATCAACCATATGATTTGCAAATTGCAAGCTTCCGCATGACGCCCTAATCACCCTTCAGAATCCAACACTATTCCATTCCAATCCAGCTATAGAAACTCAAAGATTTAGCATTACCTGATTGTGCAGTTTTCCAATTCTCGCATTCGGCCGCCACTCAAGCATTCCTTTTATTTTTTTATTTTTTAAATTCATTATGTATTAAAAGTAATAATTCCTATTAACCTAATTTAATGTTTCAGACTTGGCGCATTATTATTAAGAAGAATCAAATTATCCGCAAATTAATTAACTATAGTTAAATGACTATTTAAAATTATCAAAAATGACTTTTCAGGTCCGAGTCATTACAAATTCTTTTTTGTCTAAATTATTAATAACACTTTTTTTGTATTATTTCATTTTGTTACTTTAGTTTTGAAACGAATTCACAGTGCAAATATTTTTATTTTATCTCTATCACTCTTTTTGTAAATAATTTTCTATTGTGTATTTTAAATAGTTTTGTCATATAGGATTTTAGTAATTGAAATAAAATTATATCAATTAATAGTGTTAAATTGAGATTTTGTATCCAAAATATAAGAAGAAACGTTATTTTTTTGCAATGTTTAAAGCTTTTGAAAAAGCTATCGATACTTGTAAGGATTATCTTTTTTATATTATATGTATGTGATAAGATACAAAAACTCCATTCCATTTTATTTTTAACATATAATTTTATATTTAATTAAATTAAGTTTATAAAATTTCCTATATGAAATTTTAGTACTTTTAAATTTTTTATTAAGTTGCTAAATTTATTTCATTATATTAGATTTTCAATTCTAGATTTTATGCATTAAGAATCAAGTTACATGACACTATCTATTGTTTGGTTTCCTTATACATTATCATTCTCCTCTTTGTTTAATTTTTTTTCTACAATAGTATTTTTATCAACTTTTTCTTTTATAGTTCAAATAAATAATAATGTTATTATTAAATCTTGAATTTAAATTAATTATCTTACATATAAAAGTTTGATTTTTATCATTAACGGAAATATCAACATGCAAATTTGAATTTTATTTTTTATTTTAAATATGTTTCTTGAATATTTTTTCAATTGATTATTTTTATTTTTGTCGTTATTTAGTAAGATTTCAATTACATGATCTTATTCATATAGTATTTATTTTTTTAATATTTCAGAATACTTTCTCATCTCAAATTTAAATATTTATTCCTTTACATTGAAATTATTTTATTTATATATTTTTCATTTTCTTGTTCATGTCTATCGTTAGTGTGTTAACCTTATGCCATATATTTTAAATTTTACATATATATATATATATATATATATTTTCACTTATATCCTTCTATTACTCATATTTTAATTAATATTACGTATATAAATATATATTTTCTTACTTTCAAAATTCTATTTATGTTTTATTATGCTTTTATTTCCTTAGTAAAATTATTTTCGTTGTTTAAATTCAACAAATATAATTTCATTCACTATATGAAATATAATATCATCCAAATTAGAGAGAGAATGAAGCATATGTTGTCAAAATTTAATAACTTTTTATTATGTTTTTTTTTTAAGCTTGAACCTCATGTTTACTTAAAGTTGTTGTGACTCGTAAATAAATGATTATTCAATTATTATTTTTTAAATATCAATATTCTGTGTATATTATTTTTGCATATATCCAATGAGATATATTGTAAATTTTTTGTACTTTTTTCGATTAAAGTATACAAAAGGAATTTTAGATAATAATCTTAAAATTTCTACAATTATATAACTAAATATATCCGTGATGAAATATGTGAGCTTTTTTCTTAAAACTATGTCCACCCCTAATCCGTATCTCTAACTAAGAATGTGGGGAAGAAACGGGAATTGGTAAGGGGTAGTTTATTTAGGAAGCCGTGTGTTCCTTTTTTTTTTCTTCTTCTTTTGTCCCTTTTATTATTTTGGTATTAAAAATATAAATGTAAATATTAGTTAGTTATTTTCAGAATAATAAAATAAAATAAAAACTAAATCAAAGAATTTTGCATTGAGTTAAAAGGTTGCTTTATTATATATAGATGTAAATTTAATACATATATACGAATATTAAGTATTATAGATGACATTATAAGACCAGAAATAAGTATGTTACTTCACTTCATTTGGTAAATTAATTTTTTTATTTTGAAAATGAATATCTAAATCTAAAACAAAATAGTTCCACAAAATTGATTATTTTGTAGGTGAATTATTAAATTAATTAAAAGATTTCAAGAAGCATGTCATTTATACAAACATTATGAGATATATCACATGAATTAAAAGAGAATAAAATATACTTTTTAATTGACTCATAGATGAACTTCTGATAAACTTATCCACTTGAAATGATATATAATGCTAGTACTTTTCTTGGCGTGAAAGAATTTGTGATTATGCTGTAATCATTTAAAATTTATTGAAATATAAATTTATTAAAATGATTCGGATTATATTAAATTCATTAATGTACTAGTCCAAATAAATATTATGGATTAATATAATTGAATTAATTATTTAAATTCAATAAATATGAATTTAATTAAAGCCCGCTCCATAAAGTTCATATGTCATGTCACTTAAATCTGATTGGCCGAAGGGAATCCTATTCCAATCACAACTCCCCTATTCTAAAACTATAAATAGGGGTTCTCATAATTCAGAAAAGAGGACCAAGAATTCGAACAAGAAGCTAGAGAAAGCTCGTGGATCAAAAGCCGCAATTTCTCTACAAGTTCAAGAACTGAAGAATTCAAGTGTTCAAGTTCAAGATTTGAAGAAGTCAAGATCAAGTTCAAGAACGATCAAGATCAAGACCGTCAGATTCAAGATCAAGCTCGAAGCCCTTGAATTCAACTAGAAAGTCAAGATCAAGATAAAGTTCAGTTCAAGTCAAGATCAAGTTCAAGTCCAAGATCAAGATAAAGTTCAAGTCAAGATCAAAATAGAGATCAAGATCGAGATAAATTCCAAGTTCAAGAGCCCTTGAATTATATTTGAAAAGGCGAATTCAGAGGAATTATAGAGATTGTAACACTCACACTTAAATCAATAAAATGATTGTTGCATAATTTTTCATTCTTGATTATTGTTTTCTCGACGCGAATTTTATTGTCTACAAATTCTGGCACGCCCAGTGGGACAATCTCTACCTCTCATCTCAACTTTTCAAGCATCAAAGAATATCGAGATGACTTCCGTGAAGAACAACTCTCGATCAACTGCCTCTAAGGCCACTAGCTCCAAGTTCTCTACTGAAGTTGAAGGCATTTTGGGTGTTACCTTTGGAAGTTTCAGAGTTGTTACGAGAAGCAAGGCTGCTACACTAAGACAACAAACACTTCAAGTGTCACCCGCATCAACTCTAGTTTTTGGGTCTACGACTCCAAAAATATCAAGTTCCTCCGCAAACGCTTTAGAAGGAGGAAGCAATGTTGCTGAAAAGATCAAGAAGACATTGGCTCTCCTTGAGCTATCTGGTTCCAAGAACTCTACCACAAGGGAGAGTTATGATTCAACGAATGAGTCACCTCCACGTGCATCCCGTAATATGAGTCCGCTGAAGATCAACTTACCCGACAATCCATGCTACTCTCCTACATCTCCAATGATCATGCAAACAATGGTGGCTGTTGTTTCTTCCTCTGAGGAATAACTCGCAAATCTGACGAAGTTGGTTGAAGGATTGTCAAAGCATGTACAACACCAAGAGTCTAGAATCGATAAGCTGATGGATCGAATGGAAGGACTTTTAGATGGAGAAGCGAGTCATGTTCCTGGAAAATGTGTTGAAGTTCAACAGATTGGAGATCCTGCGAAGAAAGCACCGCTATGTTAATGAGATGCTAGTTCCTTCTAAAGGAATGATCCCACTCGATCGCTTGAAGGAGTTCATTGAAGGCACTATCAAAGATAAGTATGAAGTCTCCACCAAGTCTTCTCATATGTATGCCAAGCCATACACTGCAAGAATTGATAACTTAAAAATGCATGTTGGTTATCAACTTCCCAAATTTCAACAATTTGAGGGTAGAGGAAATCCGAAGTAACATGTTGCACACTTTGTGGAGACATGTAATAATGCTAGAACATATGGAGACTATCTTGTCAAGCAGTTTGTCCGGTCTCTAAAAGGAAATGCCTTTGATTGGTACACGAATCTTGAGCCCAATTCTATTGATAGTTGGGAGCAACTAGAGCATGAGATTTTCAATCGATTCTATAGCACGAGGCATACTGTGAGCATGGTAGAACTTACGAATACTCGCCAAAGGAAGGATGAACCAGCCATAGACTTCATAAATCGATGGAGGAACGCGAGCCTGAATTGCAATGATAGGCTTAGTGAAGCTTTTGCAATAGAAATGTGTATCCAAGGGATGCACTGGGAGCTTCTTCATATCTTATAGGGAATAAACCCAAAATCCTTTGAAGATCTAGATACTCGCGCTCATGATATGGAGTTGAGCATGTCCTCTGCCGGAAAGGATATGTCGTTTGTCATGACCCTCGCAACTGTCCTCTGCCGGAAAGGATATGTCGTTTGTCATGACCCTCGCAACGGAAGAGACAAGCAGGAACCTAAGATATAGAGCAAATTTGTGCCCAAGAATGACAACAAAGAGTCAATGAATGTTAATGTGTCGCATGTGAAGTTCACTACGAAGGAAGGTAAGAATCAAAGTGTGAGAATGAATTTCCAAGCGTGTTCAAACCAAAAGTCGATCTTAAGGGAAATGCAAGAAAAGGAATACCCCTTCTTGGATTCTGACGTTTCTGATATTTTTGATGAGTTGCTTGAATTAAAGCTCATTGATTTAACAGAGATGAAGCGACCTGATGAAGCTGGAAAAGTTGATGACCCAAATTATTGCAAGTATCATAGACTTGTGAGTCATCCTCTTGAAAAATGTTTTGTCTTCAAGGATAGAGTGATGCGATTGGTTAGAGAAAAGAAGATTGTCCTTGATGATGAGAAAGCTAGTTCTAATCAAATCTCCATCACAATTGGCTCGCTCGATCCGGTCCAAATATGTATCAAAGAAAAGCATGAAGAAGAATCATTGGAGCTAGACAAATCTCAAGTTGAAATAGATGGTGATGAAGGCTGAATTTTTGTGACTAGGCGAAGACGCAACAAATCAAGCTTACGAAAAGAATCATGTGAGCAACTGATTAGAAAGAAGATGGTGAAGAAATTGGTGAAGCAGAAATCAATAAAGCGCCCAAAGAAGGCAAAGGTAGAAGTGCATCACTGCCAGAAACCCCGACATCAAGTAACTGTAGAAAAATCTTACCAAGTTGGTTGCGCACAAAGTCTACTCAAGAAAATATCGAGCCATCATGTTTTAATGCTGATAAAGAAGAAATAATGAAGGTGTCTCCAACTGACAAAGAAGGAACAACGAGAGAATCCTCACCAAAAGTGTCTTCTAGTGGCGAAGAAAAAGCAACAAGGGAAATCTCATCAATGATGTCTCCTTCATCTTCTGAAAAGCCTATTGAACCTTCTTCCCAAGAAGCACATACATGTGATACAAAAATCACATTCACAGATAATGATCTTCTATTTGGTGAAACACTACACAATCGTCCTTTGTATATGGTTGGTCACGTGCTAGGGAAGAAGATAAATAGAATCTTGATAGATGAAGGATCTGGAGTCAACATTCTGCCTATCCACACATTGAAGGAACTCGGCATCACGACCGAAGAACTTAGTGAAAGTCGTTTGTTGATACAAGGATTCAATCAAGGAGGACAGAGGTCCATAGGCTCCATTAAATTAGAAATCCACATGGAAGATTTGCGATCAAGCGCATGGATGCACGTGATCGATGCAAAGACTTCATACAATATGTTACTTGGCAGGCCTTGGGAGAATAGAATTGTCTCATCTTCTTACTATCAATCTTTGAAGTATTTTGAAGACGGGATTGAAAGGAAGATAGTTACAGATGATAATCCTTTCACCGAAGTTGAGACGCACTTTGCTGATGCAAAATTTTATTTAAAGAGTTATGTTGTTAAAGGGACAAAATCTAATGATGTCAAATCAACCAAGTCTGACAAGATCACAAGCAAAAGAATCGATACGGCTGTCGAAAAGGAAAAAGAAGACATTAAAGAACTTTGTCCTAATCTCAATGAAGGGAAGACCATGTCTTCAAAGAAGAATTTGACTTATGGACTTCGCTATGTTCCAAAAGTAAAGAAAGAAAAAGTCAAATCATCCAACCTTCAAGAAGATGCATTAAGAGGACTAACTCTTCCTATCATATGGATTGATGCAATAAACTTGCCTTCAAAGTTGCCAGGAAAGACAATCGCTCAAAATCAAGTGCGAGATGTGGCACTCCCTACAAAACGCACGGGAGAAGGTTTTGATCCTAATGCTTACAAGTTATTTGCGAAGGCTGTATATAACCTTAATGAGCCATCAATGTTAGGGAACTCCCATCAGTTGATAAAACCAAGCAAGCACGTGAAGGCCTAGGATATAACCAACCACTACCAGTTCGCATCTCCATAAGAAGAGCAAGCAATAATCATATAACTTTTGAAGATGATGTCACTGCTCCCAATAAAAAGCCTTCCATTTTTTATCAACTTGGAGAATCGACTGTAAGAACTTCTGTGTTCGAGAGATTAGGTCAATTGAAGAAGAGAAACAACAAGCATCAGAGAAGTTATCTAAAAGTGACAACGCTGGCTTCATATATGATCCAAAAGGATTTCAAAAGTTTGATTCCTTCTAGAATGACGCGACGAGTGGAACTTGTGGTTTCGTGTAAAGAGGAACTCAAGGAAAAGGCTCATACTATGGTTTACACCAAGGAGTGCGAGGAAGATGAAGAAAGTGTAGGCTCCTCATATCATGTTACAATCCAGAATGAGCACGATTCTTTGCCTCAAATGAAGATTGATGAAGAGTTAGAAGATATTTTCTGGTGTTGTCATATATTTGTCAATGACAATGACCCTCTAGAAGAGGAAGATGCTGGAGATGCTCCACCAGAACTTGAAGAAGGAGTGAAGACCACAATAGATCCCTTAAAGTAAGTTAAACTTGGCACTGATGAAGACCCCAAGGCCTACTTACTTGAGTGCCTTTCTAGAAGTTGATGAAGAATCACTTATATGAATATACTCAAAGAATAAAGGGACATCTTCGCTTGGAGTTATAAAGAAATGTCTGGCTTGAATCCTAAAGTAGCAGTCCATCAGTTGGCAGTCAAAAATGGTGCTCATCCTGTTAAGCAAGCCCAAAGACGTTTTAGGCCAGACTTGGTTCCATTGATAGAGAATGAAGTCAACAAACTCATCGAGGCAGGATTCATTCATGAAGTTAAATATCCTACATAGATTTCAAGTATTGTTCCTGTAAGGAAGAAGAATGGCCAAATTCGAGTTTGTGTTGACTTCAGGGATCTTAATAATGCATGTCCTAAAGATGAGTTCCCTCTTCCCCATTCCTGAGCTAATGATTGATGCCACCACTAGTTATGAGGCGATGTACATTCATGGACGATTCTTCTGGCTATAATCAAATCCGCATGGCACCAAAGGATGAAGAACTCACCGCATTTCGCATGCCTAAAGGTATTTATTGCTACAAAGTGATGCCTTTCGGTTTGAAGAATGCTGGTGCTACATATCAAAGGGCTATGCAAAATATATTTGATGACTTACTCCATAAAAATGTTGAATGTTATGTGGATGACCTAGTGGTAAAGTCGAGAAAGAGGAGTGATCATTTGAAAGACTTAAGAATGGTGTTTGAGCTGCTTCGAAAATATCAACTAAGGATGAATCCATTGAAGTGTGCCTTCAGAGTTACTTCTAAAAAGTTCCTTGGCTTCATTGTGAGACATCGAGGAATTGAAATAGATCAAGCCAAAGTTGATGCAATATCGAAGATGCTTGAGCCTCGAAATATTCATGAGTTAAAAAGTCTCCAAGGAAAGCTAGCCTACTTGAGGAGGTTCATCTCAAATCTAGCAGGATGATGCCAACCATTCGGTCATCTCATGAAGAAAGGTGCTCCTTTAAATTGGGAAAAAACATGTAGCAATGCCTTTAAAAGTATCAAGTCGTATCTAGTGAAACGTCCAGTTTTGGCAGCCCTTATACCTGGAAAGCCATTCATACTCTACATTGCGGCACAAGAAAGATCTGTAGGAGCCCTGTTAGCTCAAGAGAATAGTGAAGGCAAAGAAAACTCTCTTTACTACTTGAGTAGAACGATGACACCAAATGAGCTGAACTATTTGCCAATTGAAAAATTGTGCTTGGCGCTAGTCTTCTCAATTCAAATGATGAAGCATTATTTTCAAGCCCATGTTGTTCGTGTTATTTCTAGAGCAAATCCCATCAAGTTTGTTATGTCGAAACCTGTCCTTAGTGACCGACTAGCAAGATGGTACCTCCAATTTCAACAGTTTGAGATCGTGTACATCCCTCAAAAAGCTGTGAAAGGACAAGCATTGTCGGATTTCTTAGCAGACCATCCGATACCAGATGATTGGGAATTAACTGATGAGCTTCTTGATGAAGATGCGATGTTAATTGAAGTTTAACCTCCTTGGAAAATGTACATTAATGGAGCTGCACATCGTGGCGGAGCTGGTGCTGGCGTAGTGTTCATTACTTCACAAGAAGAGATCCTACCATTCTCCTTTACTTTGAAGCAATGTTGCTCCAATAATGTTGTTGAATACCAGGCGTTGATACTTGGACTTGAGATGGTCGTTGACATGAAGCAATTAAACGTACAAGTCTTTGGTGACTCTCAGTTTGTGATCAACCAACTCTTGGGAAGTTATGAGGTGAAGAAGCCCGAATTGCGTCCTTACCATGATTATGCTCAAAAGTTGATAGGATAGCTTGGAGATGTAACCCTTCAACATGTGCATAGAACGGAGAATAAGAAAGTTGATGCATTGGCTGCTCTAGCTTCAACGCTAACCCTTCCTGATCAGACACAAATGACTATTTGTCAAAAATGGATAGTACCATCGTCAAATGAGGAAGAATGTATAAAAAATGAGCTTACTCATCTCGTCGCCGTTTCTGAAGCCGCGAAGGAGGAGTGGAGACAACTCATTATTGACTACATGTGTTATGGGATACTTCCAGAAGATCCAAGGAGAAGGACTGACATTCGTCGTCGTGCACCTCGCTTCATTTACTACAAGGACACATTATATAGAAGATCATTTGAGGGTGTACTATTCCAATGTTTGGGAGAGGAAGAAGCAATTCATGTTTTGCAAGAAGCACACTCGGGAGTATGTGGATCACATCAATCTGGACCGAAACTCCACTTTCACATAAAGAGGATGGGGTATTATTGGCCAACCATGGTGAAGGATTGCTTAGATTATGCTCGGAGGTGCGATGCTTGTCAATTTCATGCGAATTTCGTACATCAGCCGCCCGAAGTATTGCACCCAACTATTGCATCTTGGCCATTTGACTCTTGGGGATTGGATGTTGTGGGACCAGTACCAAAATCTTCTGGTGGACACTTGTACATCTTGGCGGCAATATATTACTTCTCAAAATGGGCTAAAGTTGTCGCTCTTAAAGAAGTGAAGAAAGAGAATGTTGCAAATTTTATCCGAGTGAATATCATATATCGCTTTGGCATCCCTCGCTACATAATAACAGACAATGGCAAGCCATTTGATAACAAGTTAAAGAACAAAATTTGTGATCTCTTTGGTTTCAAGAAGCGTAAATATTCTATGTATCATGTTGCCGCCAATGGTCTCGCTGAAGCATTTAATAAGACTCTATGCAACCTCCTGAAGAAAGTTGTCTCCAAGTCCAAACGGGATTGACATGAAAGAATGGAAGAAGTTTTGTGGGCATATAGGACGACGTACCGCACTCCAACTCAAGCGACACCATATTCACTCGCTTTTGGTGTTGAGGCAGTCCTACCACTCGAGCGTCAAATACCTTGCTTAAGACTTGCTATTCAAGAAGGAATCACTGAAGAAGAAAATGCTCAACTGTGTCTTGCTGAGTTAGAAGCACTTGACGAAAAGAGGCTAGAAGCCCAACAAAACCTTGAATGTTATCAAGCTCGTCTATCTCGTGCTTTCAATAAGAAGGTTCGCTTGAGATGTTTACAAGTTGGATACCAAGTTCTCGCGGTAAGAAGACCCATCATTACTTCGTACAAGTCTGGGGGTAAATTTACCTCAAAGTGGGATGGACCATATGTCGTACAAGAAGCATATTCACATGGTGCTTACAAGCTTGTTGATGCAGATGGCGTAAGGATCGGTCCTATTAATGCAAAATTCCTAAAGAGGTACTACCCTTGAAGTAAGATGATGCTCCTTAAGGTACGAGCTTAAAATGCATGTCACTCCTGGAACGCAAGAGTATAAACTGTGTACGGCACAACAATAAAAAAACAAAAAAAAATCACTCAATCCCCAGAGCTACGTTGTGACTTGATCCTCTTCACCGAGGTACGTAGGCGCTTAGAATATATCCTAAGTTCAGTTGCATGAGTGTCAAAAAACCGCATGTTCCCACTTATCTGTCACATGATAGTCAAAGCGATAAGTATTTTGTTTTATCTTTTGTCTCATCAAACTTTAAACTTGTACGAAGTATTGATTGATCAATAGATGGGGGTAAACCCTTAAAAAAATATGAGTTTCGTTGACAACATGCTTGAAGTTTCTTTAAAATTGAAGTCTTCAAATCCTCCAAGTATACAAGTTGAAGTTTTCAAATCCTCCAAGTATACAAGGTGAATTCTTCAAATCCTCCAAGTATGCAAGCTGAAGTCTTCAAATCTTCCAAGTATGCAAGCTAAAGTCTTCATATTTTCCAAGTATACAAGTTAAAGTCTTCAAAATTCTTCAAGTCTGCAAGTTGAAGTCTTCAAATTCTTCAAAGTCTGCAAGTTGAAGTCTTCAAGTCCGCAACTTGAAATCTTTAAGTCTACAAGTTCAAATCTTCAAATTCTTTAAGTCTGCAAGTTGAAGTCTTCAAATTCCTTAAGTCTGCAAGTTGAGGTCTTCAAATTCTTCAAGTCTGCAAGTTGAAGTCTTCAAATTCCTTAAGTCTGCAAGTTGAGGTCTTCAAATTCTTCAAGTCTGCAAGTTGAAGTCTTCAAATTCCTTAAGTCTGCAAGTTGAGGTCTTCAAATTCTTCAAGTCTGCAAGTTGAAGTCTTCAAATTCCTTAAGTCTGCAAGTTGAGGTCTTCAAATTCTTCAAGTCTGCAAGTTGAAGTCTTCAAATTCTTTAAGTCTGCAAGTTGAAGTCTTCAAATTCTTTAAGTCTGCAAGTTGAAGTCTTCAAATTCTTTAAGTCTGCAAGTTGAAGTCTTCAAATTCTTTAAGTCTGCAAGTTGAAGTCTTCAAATTCTTTAAGTCTGCAAGTTGAAGTCTTCAAATTCTTTAAGTCTGCAAGTTGAAGTCTTCAAATTCTTTAAGTCTGCAAGTTGAAGTCTTCAAATTCTTTAAGTCTGCAAGTTGAAGTCTTCAACATAAATTACCTTTCTTAAGGCGGGGATTTATATCTATCCGCTTTCGCCCTAAAAATACCATAGATTACCTTTCTTAGGGAGGGGATTTATATCTATCCACTTTCGCCTTAAGAATACCATAAGTTACCTTTCTTAAGGCGGATATTTATGTCTATCTGCTTTCGCCTTAAGAATACCATAAATTACCTTTCTTAGGGCGGGGATGTGTATCTATCC
>NW_006239093.1:212422-213335 GCF_000226075.1 Solanum tuberosum | reverse complement strand
GTCTATCCGCTTTTGCCTTAAGAATACCATAAATTACCTTTTTTAGGGCGGGGATGTGTATCTATCCTCTTTCGCCTTAAGAATATCAGCTGCATGACAGAATTTAAAGTTAACTTCAAAAAATCACCTAGAAATATTCTGAAGGTATTAACCTTGAATTTCGGAGATGTTGTAGACCTTTGTGTCTAGATTCTAAATAATCAAGCGGCTTGTGATTTCGTCGTTCCTACATCAAGACACTAAGAGTTTTAGTAAAGCCACACAAATCTGGAATTTTCATCATGACAGAATTTAAAGCTAACTTCAAAAAATCATCTAGAAATATTCTGAAGGTATTAAAATTCCGAATTTTGGATATGTTAGAGATCGAGAAGTCTAGTTTCTGGAAAATCAAAACCGTTCTTGATTTCAATTTTTCTACAATGAGATATGAATTTTCTACGACAAATGTGTCAAGCTGTAAAAAGGTTGACGAAAATCAGAAAAGGGAGGAAAACTACCTTGAATTATGCCCCTTTTGTCACAGGCTCATAGCTCACAATCTGCAATTGAAGACAAAATTATGGATACAATGTGTCTATTTATAGATGTCATGTGGTGGGAATAAAATCTCTCTCCTAGTTCAATTACAATTCCTTTTTGGCTAGGACAATGGACAAGGACATGAATTTGAAATTGAGTAGGACTACAACTCCTAGGGGTGTACATGGCCGGGTTGGTTCGGGTTTTCCAAATATCAAATCAAATCATTTGTGTCGAATTTTTAAATCTATAAACCAAATCAAACCAATAAAACTTGGGTTTTTCAACTTCGAGTTTTTTCGGATTTTCAGGTTTTTTCCGGAAAAGTATTCATACAAACATATAATTTACTTGTACTTCAAATATTTCTTTAGTCCTACCAAAATACAAC
>NW_006239093.1:200235-212096 GCF_000226075.1 Solanum tuberosum | reverse complement strand
AAAGAACAATTATTCAATATTATTGTCATTCTTAGTGTTGAATTGATTTTCTTTTTGCATTAGTATTAATTTGATTTTGATTTAAGCTTTATTATAATTACCAACATCTGTGGACTATAATCTTTATTGAACCATTTAGAATTCTAAGTCAAACTTGAAATAATAATATATTAAATGCTAAAAACTATGAAAAAGTATAAGAAATATTTAAAAATTATATCAAAGTAAATATTTTTATGTATAAAATAAAATTTTAAAATTATATATATAATGTCGGGTTGGTTTTTTTTAGTTAAAATCAAACCAACCCAAATATAGTTGGGTTTTTTTTTCAATACCAAACCAAGTCAAACCAACCACTAGTTGAGTTTTTTTTTCTCGATTTGACTCGATTTTTGGTTCGATTTTGTACAACCCTAACAACTCCTAGTTGAACTACAATTTGAACTTGAATGACATTAGACTTTGAGGCGGTGGTTTTATCCTACTACAAATAGTGCTATGAACCGTTTCTGATTTCAATTTGATTTCAACATAAATTAAACAAAGCATTCAGGTTCAAATTGGAGTCAAATTAGAAGCCGTGTAACTAAGGGACTCCTAATAGGATTCGACGTGTATGACTACTGGAAATTGTTTGTTAAAAAAAAAAAACTAGTGAGCCATTTGATTCCTAGTTGACTTTGGTCATTAAGACTAAAGGATAAACTCCAAACTTCTACGGAAATTAAAACCCACTCTTAACATGTCTCATGTAACAGTTAATGATGGCTCTGTCCACACGTAGAGATAATTATGATATTATAATAATAATAATAATAATATTGAGTCAATACTTTCTCATAATATTATGATAATTATTACTCCTATAATATTAAGTCAATACTTCAAGTCTAGTCTTCAAATAGAATATTTTGACAAGATTTGAAGTAGGGGCATTTGTAATCATTTAAAATTTATTTAAATATAAATTTATTAAAATGATTCGGATTATATTAAGTTCATTAATATATTAGTCCAAATAAATATTATGGATTAATATAATTGAATTAATTATTTAAATTCAATAAATATGAATTTAATTAAAGCTCACTACATAAAGCCCATATGTCATGTCACTTAAATTTGATTGGCCGAAGAGAACCCTATTCCAATCACAACTCCTCCCATTCTAAAACTATAAATAGGGGTCCTCATAATTCAGAAAAGAGGACCAAGAATTCAAACAAGAAGCTAGAGAAAGCTCGTGGATCAAAAGCCGCAATTTCTCTACAAGTTCAAGAACGGGAGAATTCAAGTGTTCAAGTTCAAGATTTGAAGAAGTCAAGATCAAGTTCAAGATCAAATTCAAGAACGATCAAGATCAAGACCGTCGGATTCAAGATCAAGCTCGAAGCCCTTGAATTCAACTAGAAAGTCAAGATCAAGATAAAGTTCAAGTCCAAGATCAAGATAAAGTTCAAGTCAAGATCAAGTCCAAATCCAAGATCAAGATCAAGATAGAGATCAAGATCGAGATAAATCCCAAGTTCAAGATCAAGCTCAAGAGCCCTTGAATTATATTTGAAAAGGCGAATTCAGAGGAATTATAGAGATTGTAACACTAACACTTAAATCAATAAAACGATTGTTGCATAATTTTTCGTTCTTGATTATTGTTTTTTCTCGACGCAAATTTTATTGTCTACATATGCACTCATATTTTTTTAAGGGTGTAATATAGTTATGTCGTGTGCAATTATGTATATGATTCATGGGCGTGATTACGGTATGTAATTTATTATGTCGTGTGCAATTATGTATATGATTCATGGGTGTGATTACTGTATGTAATGTGAATGAGGGAAAGGGAAAGTTAATTAGAAGTGAATTGGGTAAAAAAATTTTATTGGTATGCATAAATTTTAATTTTAAATTTTTTTTAATTTAAAGATTGGGCGGGGCCCATTTATTAAAAATCAATACAACTAAGGAGCTTGGGTCCAAAAGTGACCCAAGCCCATGTAAACAACTACAAACAAAATTAAAGAAACCCAGAAACAAAAAGGAAAGTGACGGTCTTCTTCTCCCTTGGCATAGCAGCAACCTCACCGATCGATCTCTATCTTCAACACAATTTTTTGAATTTGAGCGACATCCATCCGGGTATTAACCAGTCTCACTAATGCCATGGATTCAAACTCTTTGAAGACTTCTTCAACTCAAAAGTCGTGTATCTTTTCCAACTCTAGGTAAGATCGCTGAATGGAAGCATTTAAGCTTGAAAAGTCCCCTTAACAGGACGACTCACCCTTTGTTTCTTTATCCTCTGCAGATTGAGCTCAGAAAGCTAATACCACTGCATAAGGAGCTAGAGCATCAGGTAAGTCTTCCCTATTTGTTTGGACATTTCAAGAGAATAGCTTCAACAAAAATGCTTTTTTCTTCATGGTCTAAAATTTATCTTATATTCTACTCCCTCCGTTCCTATTTAGTTGTTCATATTTCCTTTTTTAGATGTCCCTATTTAGTTGTCCATTTTGACAAATCAAGAAAGGACAATAATTTTTTTCTATTATACCCTTATTTAAACTTCTTGAAAATTTCTAGTAAGCTGTAATTCATCATTTTTGGAACTAGACAATACATTTATTATGCTTGCGGAGTTACACAGTCCTTTAAGTTACCCATAAAGCATTTTGTTAGTTTATGAGTAAAAATTTTGAACAATTTTTTTACTAAAAAAATGGACAGAAATAAAGTTGAAGTTTCAACTAATACTCCTATCAAAGTAGAAGACTCACTTATATTGATTGAAGATCCACTTCAACATAAATATTTAAATCTATTCCATTCATTGAACTTGATTTATTTTGTCTTGTATCCATTGGTTGTTTGATTTCTCATTTCATTGAAGCATTTTTTTATAACAAAATATTTTAGTGGAAATTTTTAAATGTTACAAAATATTGTAAAAGTGTATGTTGTTTCCCTCCAATTTATTTCACTTGAATTCAAAGAAGTGGCTGTAATTTTGAAGTGAAAAGTTGTCATAAATAAAGTAAATAAACTTATGCGAGCATTGATTAGTTATCTTGAGTGAATTTATTTTGGAATTGTAAATTGTACTATAAGGGTAAAATTGTAACTTCACTATGCTAATCATTGTTGCATTAATCTGTGTGTCATTTCTAAAGTGGACAACTAAATAGGGACGGAGGGAGTATTCAAAAAATAATACTAATAACTCACATTTCTTTCTGTTTCTTTTATAATTGAAAATACTTTTAGATTTCATTATTTTAAACAGTTGCCAAAATTTGATTTAAAAAAAATAAAATTTCAAAAATAATAGAAACTATTAAAATTTGAATTTGATTTTTTGTAAGTTAAAGACAAACAATTACACTTAAAGGTATTTTAAGATTAAATTGAATTTTGTTTTGATGCTAGACTTTCTTCCTTTTACTTACAAATAGATGGAATTTGAATCAACTTTTATTTCTAATGTGAAAAATACTATTTTTTATGGTGATGACACGTGACAGTTTTTACGTCTCATATTATATATAACTAAAAGATATCAATTAATACATATTTTTCATAAGCGTGAAATTTTAAAATTATTGTTATTCTATATTTTATTGCTTAGAATTCTTCCATTGTCTAAATTTGTTAACAATAATGTTTAGCATTTAATTATTTGCTCTATTTATGCCCCTCTTTTTTTATCAAACAAAAAATATAACCCCATGATATCTTCTCTAACTGTTTTCACATTAAGTGTTTAGTATGTGATTACACATGTAACCTTTGAATTTGTCTTAATTAGTGGAACCGTTTCACAAAGCTACTTTTTTATTAAAAATATTTTATTTAATTTCAAATTCTTTTTTCTGTATAACTTTTGTAAAGATAAAAATTCAAATGTTGATATTGATAAGAATTGGTATGAAAATTATATATCAAACACTTTTCAAACAACTATGGTCAATATAATGATAATTAGTAGCACATTAGAATTTTCTGAATGAATGACAAAATTAAAAATTTACATATTTCTTCTTGTTTTATGACCAACATCATTATAAGCAAGAATGAATGATTGAATATAAGTTTTTTCTTCTACATATGACCTTTAATTAAATACAAATTAAAAACTTATAAGGTTAATAGAATTTCATATCTTCTCAATGCACTTAAATTACTAACGATATGAGTTGATTTTAAATGAAAAAATATTTTTCATAATAATTTTAATAGCAATCCTCACAATTTAAATTTTATTTATAATTTAAAAGATATAACAAAAGAGAAAATAAAGACTCCCAAATTTTGTGTTTTACCTGGTGGAGAATTCTTCGGTCTGTGATGAAGTCCTAGAAGTGCTTCATTCCTAAAGAAATCAAAATTATAATTTTATTATGTGGAAACAGATAATACATATACATAAAAAAAAAAAGATGAATCAATTGAAAATACATTTTAAATTCATTTTGTAACACAAATATAAAACAGAGAACAAATATATGATCTTCAATAAAAAAAATTGGTATTAACATAATCATTCTTCTTCTTCTTATTTTTTGCGGGGTGGGGTGGGGGGGGGGTGTGATCTTCTTCACTTCTTTTTTTCTGTAAATTGAAGACTTTTAAATTTTTCTAGAGAATCAATAATGGAAAATGATACGGAAATAGAGAATCAAAGAGAGAAAATCAATTATTGAGAGATTGGGAAAAAAGATTAAAAGCTATATTATATAGCTTTAAACGTGGTGGCAGTTTTAATACGGTGACAGCTTTGTTTTATTTTAATTTTTTGACAGTTTTTTTTAAAAACAAAATTACACAACAGGTACCCCATTACCCATTTATACTCACAAATATATGGGATAAAAATAAATATTCTAATTAGAATAAATATAAGAGTCCAATAAAATTTAAACATTAGCCATCTAATCAGTTATTTCTAAAGAATGAAGAAGAGTTATACTATCTATGGTAACTTTTTAATTTTAAAAATAATCCGTTCAAAATATACTGATTTTAAAAAAAATTAAAATTTAAAAATTTAAAATTACTAACTAATGCAGATTTAAATTATTTTAAAATTTAATTTTTAAAACTAAAAAATGGAGAAATTTGTGATGTTGACATGTGGCACTTTATCTATGGTAACTTTTTTAATTTTAAAAATAATCCGTTCAAAATATATTGATTTTTTAAAATTTTAAAATTTAAATTTAAAATTACTAACTAATGCAGATTTAAATTATTTTAAAATTTAATTTTTAAAACTAAAAAATGGAGGAATTTGTGGTGCTGACATGTGGCACTTTATCTATGGTAACCTTTTTAATTTTAAAAATAATCCGTTCAAAATATATTGATTTTTTAAAATTTAAATTTAAAATTACTAACTAATACAGATTTAAATTATTTTAAAATTTAATTTTTAAAACTAAAAAATGGAGAAATTTGTGGTGTTGACATGTGGCACTTTATCTATGGTAACTTTTTAATTTTGAAAATAATTCGTTCAAAATATATTGATTTTTTAAAATTTTAAAATTTAAATTTAAAATTACTAACTAATACAGATTTAAATTATTTTAAAATTTAATTTTTAAAACTAAAAAATGGATAAATTTTTATGGTGCTGACATATGACACTTTTTACTTCTCCTATTATATATATAGATAGACTGCAACCCCAATGCTCGTTCATTCCGTGATGGTGCATTTGAGAAACGTCGAAGAATATTTGGATTGGGCATATTGAACATTCGTATCTAATTAGCATAGGCAAAAGTACTCATTACCCCCCTCAACTTGAAGCTTTTTATACGATGTACACCTAAACTAAATTCCGTTTTAATTACCCCTCGAACTTGTTTATTCCTCCGTCGTGTACACCTTTTTTGTCCACCTGGCGTAGAAATTGACAACACACTCTACTAGGCGCGTGAGGAAGTGATTTTTTGCCACATCACAAAGCTACAACAGTAAAAAAAATGTAAAATCTCCATTTTTCTTTAATATTTGGCATATTGTTTTTCTAGACGTGAAGTTGGTCGATTAAATTTCAAATTTGTCTGAAATTCTTACCAAGTAAGTGTTAATCTTTGTTTCCTTTACTTTTCATTTACATTTTTCCCTATTTTTCGTTTAAAATATGCCAAATATTAAAGAAAAATGGAGATTTTACGTTTTTTTTTACCGTTGTAGCTTTGTGATGTGGCAAAAAATCACTTCCTCACGCGCCTAGTAGAGTGTGTTGTCAATTTCTACGCCAGGTGGACGAAAAAGGTGTACGCGACGGAGGAATAAACAAGTTCCGAAGTAATTAAAATGAAATTTAGTTTAGGTGTACACCGTATAAAAAGCTTCAAGTTCAGGAGGGTAATGAGTACTTTTGCCATTAACATATGCATATAGAGTAATTTATTTATGTCAAACACTATTAACATTGAAAAACATTTCAAGAAAATTATTACAATCAATTACAGTTTATACTAATGTTACCATCATTTGATAATACTAATTTCCTCAATGGCTATTGGCTTGTTTTGGTCGTTGACCAATAAAATTTTTAATTGTGAAGAGCACATTATATACCAATAAAACTTATAATTATAAATAAGTTGCATCAACGTAACAACTTTTAACTAAGAAATAAAAAAACAAAAATAAGCACCAAGAGGAAAAAATAATGTTGAAGGAACTTACCTGCATTAAAATGAATGATTAAGATTCACATAGGAACTTGTTTGATATGTACTTAGTGGATGATATATAAACTTTTGCATTAATTAATTAGACGTTTTGAAGATGAAATGTTTGATAGTTATAAATTTTATTAATTACTAATTAAAAGTACTTATAAAGATGAAAAGATGCAAGTTATGAAAATAATTTTAAAAAATAAATTATTGTAGAAAAAATAAGAAAAAATGTCGGAAAAAAAAAGGAGAAAAAAAGATAAATACAATCTTTGGCGATAGATAATAATGAATTAGAATCTATTAATTATTTATTGTAGCCTTAGTTAAAATCCATTTACATGGAAAAGACACGGTTACAATTAAAATTTGAAAAAGTATTTTCCTCTTTAATAAACGTTAATTAATAATTGATTAGAATCTATTAATTATTGTAGCCTTAATTAAAATCCATTTACATGGAAAAATAGGGAAAAGAAACCCAAAAATCTGAGAAAATAGATAAAAAGATTTCCTGATCATTGAGGCATGTCATATCAGCGGGCTGAAGATCCTCCTTTATATATATATATATATATAGATTTAGGATGATTAATTGTTCAATATAGGTTTTAGTATTTAAATTGTAACAAGGTAATTAATTATTCCATCCAAACTAGAATGTATTGTGCTTATTTTACTTTATTTTGTCATGAACTAATAAATGAGTTTGTATTGGGCGTATCTTTTTTAGGTGGGAGAGAATGTGAAACAAAATTATATTGAAAAAGTTATTTTTCTATTTTATATTTTATGCCGAAGTTTTTTCTACTTCAAATTTTACATATGCACATAAATTTAACTTATCAAACTTCAGAAGAAAAACATTCAATTTTAATAACTTGGTAGCATAATATCATTAATGAACTGTACTCTGTTATTTAAGTTAAAGTAATACTTTTCTTATTTGTTTTATCTACTTATATGGTAATTACATACATATATATATATATATATATATATATAAAGCTGGCTAGAGGAGGTGTAGATTTGATGTCAAATACACACCAATAAATATTGTGTGGTAAAGGAAGAACATACAAAGAAGAGGAAATTAATGACGAACAAATGAAAAAATTAGTCTGTTATTTAGTTCAATTTACAGACATTTGAATTCATAAATTATGGGATGAGCTAATTAATTCATGCAAATTTGTTTGATTAATTTGCAAATTGTACATGTTAAAATATCAGTATGGAGTGTGTAATGTCATTTCTTATATTTACTTTCTTCCTTTCTAATGTGGTTTCAGTCGAGTTTTACATTTTCATGAAATTCTTTAAATAAAATTATAATTGTGTTATTAAATAGATACCATTTTGTGGCACTTCTTTTGATAAAGTTGAGTTAATGAGCAAATAATTGATGAGTAAAATCAGTCAACTCATTAAAGTTGACCATCACGATGCAACTCAAATTAGTGCTACGTGATCGCGACAAGGGAATCTCGCTTAGGCCTAAAATCATCTCCCAAACCCAGTAGAGCCCTCAGAATTTCAATCCGAACGTCCGAACCCCGAATGTTGACCAATGTCAACCCAATGGCTAAATTTTCACCATTTCACAACAATTCCTCAAAAAGACTCAGAATCTGAAACCGACAAATCTCATATCTGAGATTCCAATTTCGAGATTGATGGAATCAATAGAATTTCATTCCGACAGTCAAAACTCCAAAGGACTCCAAAAACCATTTTCTTAACAATATTAGCCTTTCAAACCCAAAACTTACAAAATTCTCAACTTTTAACTCCAAGATCAAATCAACTTTTCAAACTCAATCATAAAATACTCGAGGTCGATATCAAGAAGGACAAAACGATAAATTCACGAGACTTTCCAAAAATGACCGACCAGCTCATTACAATATCTAAATAAGTTTGTACACCACTGTCTAATCTCAAACACATCAAACAAATATTTCATTGGAGAACAACATCTTCTACCATAAAATGCTCAAGTGGAGCTATCTAGATGCTACAATGATTACTTGTATGTATGCAAACTCTGCCATGATTTTTATGTGTTTATTTAAAATCAAATCAGATGTTTATCTCTTTTTATATATATATATATTTTTTTTTTGAATTCATCATTTAATAAAATACAATAATAGTTAAACTTGCATAAATAATTAGTTTTTTATGTACATAGTTTTACTCAACATGTTATCGGAACAGATTTTTTTTTTCAAAATCATTGAATTCATTAACTCAAAAACGTCATCATTCATCAATATCAAATGGAGGGAAAATTACAAATTATTAATTAAAAAAAAAAAAAAAAGCACAATTAGCTTCCTTGCCGCTAAAATATTTCCCTTTTCTCTTATATAAAACAAATCTCATAGAGTTGAGTGAATCACTTCTCACAATTTGATTTCGGGCTTCTATCAAAATTTTAGTTTGGCGCTTTTGAAAGAGTAATAATGGGTCGTTTCACCCACTACACATCTCGGAAGGTATGGGAGGATGACAAAATGGATCGGTGATCATCCAGCTGTGGGAAAAACCCGCCGGAATATGGGTAGAATTGAGCGGTGGGTTGTGAAGCAGGAGAGGATACTGGTCAGGAATGAAAATCAAATGCATGCTGTTGTTGCTATTGCACAGAAATACCCAAAATTCTCTGCAATTGTGCAGATTATAGGTCCAACTTGGAGGAGGTTTTCTATTGAAAGGGTGGCTCACTATTTTGACATAAATTGGAAGGGGCAAAGTTGATCGGGAGTTGATGTTTTTACCACTATTGTATCTGTTTTCGGTACTTATATAGTTACTTGAACTCTTTTGTATCTGTTTTCGGCACTTATATAGTGACTTGAAATCTTTTTGTATCTGTTTTCGGCACTTATTTAGTACTTGAAGCCGTTTCCGGTACCAGCTATATTGATTGATGTATTTTGTATTTTGTTTGTTTCCGGCATTTTGGCTAATATGAATACAATGTTTAGTTTTTTTGTATGTTCTACTTGTTACATTATTTTTTTTACTTTTCAAGGTATTGTTCTGAGCTCGTGTATTGAGTGCACATCTTATGCTAGTAACTGTTTAAAATTATGCAGCAACCATATTAGGACAGATACTTAGTTTTATGCATTTTTTGAATTTGTGAACAAAGGAGATGTGAGTTGTTGAGATGGCTGAATCCTGATGAGCCCTTCAGTTACTAATGGCAGTCCTGTTTAGATGATATTTTCAATCCTTTGGATTAACTGCTTTGGATGGTGTCCCAATGGTTGGAAAAAATGTTTATGCAGCTCCTTAATGCCCACAT
Source organism: Solanum tuberosum (assembly GCF_000226075.1). Classification (NCBI taxonomy): domain Eukaryota; kingdom Viridiplantae; phylum Streptophyta; class Magnoliopsida; order Solanales; family Solanaceae; genus Solanum; species Solanum tuberosum. The sequence goes on along the minus strand of NW_006239093.1, from coordinate 202,079 downwards.
GTTCTGCAGCAGGTGAAAGCATTACATAAGTTTGTAGATATTCCACAAGTAAGCTACAAGTTTTATTTTGCTTTATATTAGTTTAAAGTTGCTTTCCTAATCCAATGTCCTAAAAGAGCAAATGTTTTGTTATTTACATTTTGAGATGATTGTTTCTAAACTGATTGCAGGAGTGCACAATTTGGTCAAACAATCCTTTGAGAAGAGCGAGTTTATGGAAAGAGAAATGAGTTCTCGTTGTTACTCCACAAGTGCTGGAGAAGGATATACATTCTGCACTCTAGTATGGGTACATTTTTATGTGTTCATAGTTTTTTGTGTTTTCCAGAGATTTGAGGTCTAACCTGCACATGATTTGTGCTTTCATGATAGGAAATAGAACTTAACTTCCGGTGAGCTATTTGAATTTCTGGATGTCGATGCATAAGCTAGAGGAGAGTCACTTATATAACACTTTAGCGTCGACAAGTTGGAAACATGTCTAAAACTATTGAAGAGGTATCAGATGGTTAATATTGAAGATGTTAAGTTGTAGAAAATTCAATTATGTCTACTTGACGATAACCACTTTGAGTATAACTTTACGCCCAAAACATTGTTATTTGCTTCATGAGCTTTTAACAGTTTAATAACTGCTTGAATTACCTGGATCTGAATTCTGATTTGTTGTTTATCTTGTATTCCTAAGATACTATAACAAAAACTTCGAAGAATTTAATAAGAAACAATAAAGTTTGAAGAGCATTTTCAAAACTAGAAAATTAAAACTAGTAGAGAAAATAGAATTAGAAACAGATTAGAAATAATATACGAAATATTTTTCTTAAAGAAGAAAATCAAGCCCACTGAGTGCACAGTGTCCCCTTAAGGAAATTATTCCCCTCAAGTACCCGAGGTTAATGGAATATATCCTCCCCAGGATAGAACGATCTTACTCACCCGGTGTATCGGTACCTAAAACCACGGTGTTAGCGAACCACTCAACGACAGTAAAGTAACTCTTAGAATACTAGATTTAGTAGTAGTAGTAGTAGAAGAAAGTCCAGAAAATAGTTTTTTTAAAATGAGAGGAAATCCCTCAATTTATAGAAACAAAGGGTAGTGTGAAAAGGTTCTTATTGTGCCTTACCAGAAAGGTCACAAACCTTCGGAAAAGTCACAATCTTTCGGAAAGGTCACAATCTTTCATAAAAGTCACAATTTTCATAGAAGTCACAACTTTTCATAAAAGTCGCAACTTTTTAATAAAAGTCACAACTCTTCATAAAAGTCGTCAATTTTTCATAAAAGTCACAATTCTTCGTAAAAATCGCAACTCTTCATTTTTCATTCACACCTTTTAAAACCCAACAATCCCCCGCATGAATGGGAAATAAGACAAAGAAATGGACAAGTATGTGTACTTTACAAGCAAGAATTAATTGTATCTGGATAAGTAGATTTCCCCTTGGACTTTTCGTAGTGAACATATGTCGGATATACTTGGTCAATCGATAGATGCGATATCTTTGAACCGTCGAGCTTTGGTGTATACCTAAACAACCATATGTCACACAATTAACCCTTTACCGTTTATGGTTCTTACAGTTGTGTTCGTTTCAGCCATGAACACCTCCTGGTTTCATGAGTGTATAGAGAGATGGGCTTTTGACAATCATCCTCTTTGAAGCGACTTACACTTCACACTCACATAGGTGATTTCTAAACGTGTTATCGCGTAGATACACTATTTGGTAAAATTTGCCAAACTTAGCAAATCATTTAAAACTTTAAGCTTTATTAACTCATTAACAAGCCTTAAAGTCTTAACCTTGTTCCTGAACATTGTCTTCATCATGAGAATG
>NW_006239093.1:199555-200018 GCF_000226075.1 Solanum tuberosum | reverse complement strand
ATTATCCTTTGACTTTACATAGTCAATTGTGATAATTCCACTAGAGAGTAGTTTTCTAATGGAATTATGTTTATGTCTTATATGACGAGACTTTCCGTTATACATCATGCTCTATGCCCTACCTATTGCATCTTGACCATCAAAGTGTATGCATATTGATGCCAAAGGTTTGGGCCAAAAAGAATATCTATCAAAAAAATTCGAAGTCTTTCAACTTGTTCACCGGCCTTATCTAGAGCACCTAGCTCAGAGATCATTGTAGAGCTAGCGATACATGTCTTTTTGGAAGATTTCCAAGAGACTGCTCCTCCACCAAGAGTAAATACATATTCACTCGTGGATTTTACTTCATTTGATCCCAGTGATCCAATTTGCATCACTATATCCTTTCAATACTATAGGATATTTGTATAATGCAAGACATAGTTTTAAGTATGTTTTAAATACCCCAAAACTCTTTTCA
>NW_006239093.1:177119-199455 GCF_000226075.1 Solanum tuberosum | reverse complement strand
GAATTTCATATCTTGTGCTCCAAATTTAAATTAGACAATAAGTTTAATTTTATCTTTGTCATAAGTAAAGAACCCCCCACATTTTAAATATGATCTCAAAAAATATTTTTCAAGTATTTGAAAATAGTTTTTCCACGTATTTTGTTTTCTCTCATGCTATCAAAGTGTCATTGGCAACATGAAACCACTTTTTAAAATATTATTCTACAAAAGAATTATAGTGCTTCAATTCCATTTGACAATTTTTACACAATGTCAAAGTTCATTCCATAGAGGCACAAAATCACAAACTCTAAGTCACTGATATTTTTCCTCTATCACAAATAGACATACCACTTAGTATTTAGAATATTAACAATAAAGACAATTTTTTTTGTATAATTTGTTTCTATATAACAGTGAAGTTTATAGAAAGTCAAATGTACAACATTGACTTATTATGTGAAGTTTTCATATTCCTCAAACCAATAGCATAGTCTAATTTATCCAAAGTAGAAAACTACAAAAGTTTTTAGTCTACAAATATCAGACACAATCAAATTTCACATGGAGTACAAAACTACAAAAGTTTATTTTTTAGTCTCCAAACAGAATTAAACATATTTATAGATTATCACATAGATATACTTTTCTTTTCAAATAGCCTTCCAACCATAACATTTTGACATACTTTTTTATCAAACAAAAATGTGCATCTCTCATTCTGCAAACTAAAGAATTTTAAAGGCAACACTTTTTGGCAAAGAAAATTCATTCAAAAATCCATATGGTTTGCAGATTTTTTTCCAAAGACATACATGATAAATATCAAAACTGTTAACTTTTAGAAACTATTTTCCTCCTTAGATAAATAATAAGAAGATTACCTGGTGTAATATTTAACCGAAATACCATCAATTCTTCTAGTATATTCTCACTTCGACCTTGCTAAACAAAGCACCGAATTCTGGAGAAGTAATGCATTAATCTTCTACTTCCATGATCTGTTTCTCTCAATCAGTAGAATACAAGAAATACCAGCAGTATAATAATTTCCTTAAGATTGTTGTTCATCTTGTATTCCTAAGATACTATAACAAAAACTTCGAAGAACTTAATAAGAAACAATAAAGTTTAAAGAGCATTTTCAAAACTAGAAAATTAAAACTAGTAGAGAAAATAGAATTAGAAACAGATTAGAAATAATATACGAAATATTTTTCTTAAAGAAGAAAATCGAGCCCACTGAGTGCACAGTGTCCCCTTATGGAAATTATTCCCCTCAAGTACCCGAGGTTAATGGAATATATCCTCCCAGGATAGAACAATCTTACTCACCGGTGTATCGGTACCAAAAACCACGGTGTCAGCGAACCACTCAACGACAGTAAAGTACTCTTAGAATACTAGATTTAGTAGTAGTAGTAGTAGAAGAAGTCCAGAAAAATTAGTTTTTTAAAATGAGAGGAAATCCCTCAATTTATAGAAAACAAAAGGTAGTGTGAAAAAGTTCTTATTATGCCTTACAGGAAAGGTCACAAATCTTTGGAAAAGTCACAATCTTTCGGAAAGGTCACAACCTTTCATAAAAGTCACAACTTTTCATAGAAGTCACAACTTTTCATAGAAGTCGCAACTTTTTATAAAAGTCACAATTCTTTCATAAAAGTCGCAAATTTTCATAAAAGTCATAATTCTTCATAAAAGTCGCAACTCTTCATTTTTCATTCACACCTTTTAAAACCCAACATGATTATGAATTTTTCTGTTCATTATGGTCATCATCAGTTCTGTCCTAATAATTTTATGTTCCGTGTTCCATGATTGTGGCGGCATTGATTTTCCATCATGGAGGTAAATTCATTCGTTAGGGGCTATCTTATGAGTCAACTTCATTCTTTAGGGGATTCGGGTATCTGTTTCTAGTTAATGGTTATGGTGCTTTTTCCATGGGACTGCATGCTTCTTGGCAAACTTGATTGCTATCCCTTGTTGCTTAAAAAATGAGCTTATCTTGTGCTATCTTGGAATATATAGTATAGTATAGACAAGGGGAAGTTTTACAGAAGTCAGAGTTTAACATATGATTGCTATGTCTTTGTAAAGAGAGTGATACAGGAGTGAGAATCATCTGGTGGTATCAGGCCCCTCAGGTTGATAAATTTCTCACCTTGTAATGTTCATTGATTGCGTCTTCTTTCTTGATCTTTGATTGTGTAACATTCCCTTACTTTAGAGCTAATCCATGTTAATGCCATTACGTTCCACATCTTTTACAGGTAGGCACTTGACAACTACCTGGTTATGGGCTATGCTTGAAAAGAATCCACTGAGAGTTGATTTTTATTAGTGTTTATCTAATTTCTTCTTTAAAAACAAGGATATGTTCTTTTCTTGAAGATTTATTTACTACTTCTATTGAGGCAAACCAACTTTCGTTTTAGCTACTGCTCATTGATGCTTATATTAGTGCTGATCATTTTATCTTTCTTCACACCTTAGTAGCTGTTCAATATTATCTTAATTTCTTTAGGTGTTAGCTAGATCAATGGTTATCCGAGCTGTGGATTGAATTTGGTTCCAGTCAGTTGATCATGTAATAAGCCATAGAGGTCAAGTAGATGTTCTGAAGTATGGATGATGGGTATATCAATTAATTAACAGCTCCAGTAATTTGTAGGGTTTCTGCACTGAAGCACATGATAATAGTGAATTGTAGGGTCACTTTTTGAAGCTTATAAAATCCTTTTAATAGCTGACTTTAACATATATCTTTAGCAAGTTTGTTGTGTTTTAGGAATATCCAGTCATTTGTGGTTTGTTTCTGTACATTTGTTTGCCCCTCCTTGTCTTTCTCTTGCCTGGTATTTGAACTATGTTGTGGTTATGTTTTATTTGAAGGTATGCTCGTCAAGTTGTTGATTTCTTTGGATTTGTAAAGAAGAAGAAAGAAGTTACTCCAGGAGCTGGAGAATAAGGGAAATCAAGCATTGGTTATTCTGCCATAGGAATTGTTGAAATTTCTTCTGCCATAGGAATTGTTGAAATTGCTTCTGCTGCAGGAATTGATGAAATTGTTGGGCTATTGCCCATGTTCCAGCCAAAGGCCCATGGCCTAATCCTACTTGAAAAAGGATTGGAATTATTCTCTTTATTTGGTTTCCAATTCTATTAGGAAAAGGATTGGAATAGTAATCCTATTTGGAGTTGGTTTTGACTTTGTAAGGAAAAGCACAACTCTATAAATAGAGGATGGTCTTAAGAAAATAATTCAGATTGCTCATTAGTATTGTCTTCGAAAGACATTAGGATATAAGAGAGGTTTTTTGAGAGAGCTTTCAACAAGAGAGAAAAGAGAAGAAAAAAGGTTCTTTTGCTGCAGTCTTTTATTCCGACCAACAACCTTCAGATCGTGTTTTCCGATTAACTAACCGTTGGATCGGGTTGAAATTTGTACTTAGTGTTCCTGACATCTTGGTGGTTGATTTGAATGGTGGAGATCGGATTCAAAAGTCAGCAAGATCCTGTTTGAGGTCCCGAACAGCAGCTGAGTTTGGGTGGTATTTCTTTCTATTTATCATTTGTTGGTGTAGCTATTGTTTGTTCTCTTTTGGCACTTGTTGTGTATCCATTAGAAGAATAATGGTAACTCTTTTATTGTTATAGTGAAGCAATTCGGATATTGTCGATCCCGTGGTGGTTACCTTCGTTTTGAAGGATTTTTCCTCGTTAAACTCGGTGTTCTTTATTTTAGATTTTCGTTTTCATCTTTTCGTCACAACAAGTGGTATCAGAGCAAGGTTCTCTATATGGAGGGAAATATGAGCAAGATGCTATGTCTAAACGGAAGAAACTACTACATATGGAAAAGCAAGATGAAAGATCTACTGTTCGTGAAGAAGATGCATCTTCCCGTTTTTGCAGCTCATAAACCTGAGACTGTGATCGATGAAAATTGGGATTTCGAGCACCAACAGGTATATGGATATATAAGACAATGGGTTGAAGATAATGTTTGCAACCATATTGTGAATGAGACACATGCTAGAACATTGTGGGAAAAGTTGGAGACGTTTTACGCTTCAAAAACTGGCAATAACAAGTTGTTCTTGCTAAAGCAATTGATGACCTTTAAATACAAGGAGGGCAATCCTATTCTTGATCACATAAATGAATTTTTTAAGGTGTTCTTGATCAGCTATCAGGAATGGGTGTTAATTTGATGATGAAATACAAGGACTTTGGCTTCTTAATACTCTACCGGATTCTTGGAAACTCTTCGTGTCTCTTTTAAACAAATTATGCTCCTGGTGGTAAGGTGACTATGGAATATGCAAAAAGTGGTGTGTTGAATGAAGAAGTTAGAAGAAAATCTCAAGGCACATCCTCACATTCAGATGTTTTGTACACAGAAGATCGAGGGAGAGATAAGACAAGAGATCCGAAAAGTAGAGGTAAAAGTAGAAGCAATTTAAGATTCAGGAATCCAAATATTATATGCCATAATTGTGGAGAGAAAGGACATATTAGAATATTTTGCAAACAATTGAAGCAAGATCTTAAAGAAGGGAAGAAAGAAGAAAATAATGGAAACAATGTTGTTGCTGTTGTTCGAGATGACCTTCTTTTTGCTTGTGATAAAGACGTCATCAATTTTGTATCTCAAGATACAAGTTGGATAGTAGATTCTGGAGCTACATCACATGTCACACCGAGAAAAGACTTATTTTCATCTTATACTTCGGTTAACTCTGATGTGTTAAAGATGGGTAATGCTGGTGAGGTTAAGGTGTTTGGTGTTGGCACAGTTTGTTTGAAAACCAATACTGGTACAACGTAAGTCCTTCAGAATGTCAAGAATGCTCCAGACATTCCCTTGAATTTGATCTCTGTAGGACAACTAGATGATGATGGCTATCATAATGAATTGTTCAATGGCCAATGGAAGCTCACCAAAGGCTCACTGATTGTAGCTCGAGGAAGAAAGCATTCAAATTTATATGTGACACAAGGATCGATCCTTGGAGACTCTATAAATCTGGTGGAAAGCGAGACTTTATCAGAACTGTGGCACAAGAGGCTTAGTCATATGAGCGAGAGGGGGATCACTTGTTTGGCTAAGAAGAATTTGCTTGCTGGTGTGAAACAAGCAAAGGTAAAAAGATGTGTTCATTGCTTAGGTGGGAAACAGAAAAGAGTTTCTTTTAACAATCATCTTCCTTCAAGAAAGTCTGAGCTACTGGAGCTAGTACACTCTGATTTGTGTGGTCCTTTTAAAGTGAAGTCAAAAAGTGGTGCGCTTTACTTTGTAACTATCATTGATGATCATTCTCGCAAGATTTCGGTATATCCTTTAAAATCCAAAGATCAAGTACTTGATGTGTTTAAGGAGTTTCAAGTATTATCTGAGAGACAAAGGGGAAAGAAATTAAAATGTATTCGCACTGATAATGGTGGTGAGTATATTGGTCCCTTTGATAACTACTGCAAATCGCAAGGAATTCTTCATCAGAAGACTCCTCCAAAGACTCCTCAATTAAATGGCCTGGCAGAAAGGATGAACAGAACTTTAGTTGAGAGAGTTAGATGCGTGCTTTCAGAGGCTAAACTTCCAAATTCATTTTGGGCTGAAGCACTTAACACTGTTGCTTATGTTATCAATTTGTCTCCTGCTGTTGCTTTGGATGGTGATGTTCTAAACAGAGTTTAGTTCAGTAAGGATGTTTCTTATGATCACTTGAAAGTGTTTGGTTGTAAAGCTTGTGTGCATGTTCCAAAAGATGAGAGGTCGAAATTGGATGTTAAAACTAAGCAGTGCATCTTCATTGGTTATGGTCAAGATGAATTTGGATATCGCTTTTATGATCCGATTGATAAGAAGCTCATTAGAAGTCGTGATACTGTGTTCTTTGAAGATCAAACTATTAAAGATATAGACAAGGTTGAGAAACCAGATTCTCAGATTGATGAGAGCTTAGTTGATGTTGATCCAGTTCCTATTATTGATACATCTTTTGCACATGAAGGAACCCAAGATAATGAAAAGGGTGTAGAACCTATAAATGTTCCTATTGGTGATGTTGTGGTTGATCAATAACCAACTAATAATGAGATGAAAAATTTGGATGCTCCAGAAACCTCTTGTAGAAGATCCACTAGAGAGAAGCGAAGCTCAACACGTAATTCTCCTAATGAGTATATACTTTTGACTGACATGGGAGAACCTGAAGGTTATGATGAAGTCATGCTAGATACTAATAGAGATAGGTGGGTAGAAGCCATGGAAGACGAGATGAAGTCACTTCACGAGAATGCCACATATGAGCTAGTGGAGTTACCGAAAGGTAAGAAAGCTTTAACAAATAAATGGATCTTCAGATTAAAGCAAGAGCAACATACATTTGCTCCTAGATACAAGGCTAGGTTAGTTGACAAAGGTTTTGGTCAAAGAAAGGGAATTGACTTTGATGAAATTTTCTCTCCGGTTGTGAAAATGTCCTCTATTCGTATGGTTCTAGCCTTAGCCGCAAGTCTAGATTTAGAGGTTGAGCAGATGGATGTCAAGACTGCCTTTCTTCATGGTGATTTAGAAGAGGAGATCTACATGGAGCAACCTGAAGGCTTCATCGTTAAAGGAAAAGAAAACCATGTTTGCAAATTGAGAAAGAGCTTGTACGGCTTGGAACAAGCTCCAAGGCAGTGGTACTTGAAGTTTGAATCTGTCATTGAAAATCAGGGATACAAGAAAACCTCTTCAGATTATTGTGTATTCTTTCAGAAGTTCTCAGATGATGATTTTATTATCTTACTACTTTATGTGGATGATATGTTGACTGTTGGCAAAAATAAATCTAGAATTGTAGTCCTTAAGAAAGAGTTAAGCAAATCGTTTGCGATGAAGGACTTGGGGCCAACAAATAAGATCTTAGGCATACAAATTCATCGAGATAGACACAAGAAAGAGTTATCACTATCCCAGAAGGAGTATATTGAGAAAGTACTCAAGAGGTTCAACATGACAGAGACAAAAGTGGTTAGTACACCTCTTGCTAAACACTTTAAATTGAGTACGACCCAAAGTCCATCTACTAATGAAGAGAAGAATGAGATGTCAATATTCCATACTCTTCCGCGGTTGGTAGTTTGATGTATGCTATGATTTGCACTAGACCAGATATTGCACATGCTGTTGGTACCGTTAGCAGATTTCTTTCCAATCCTGGAAAAGAACATTGGGCTGCAGTGAAATGGATACTAAGATATTTGAAGGGTACTTCAGATATGGAGTTGTGCTTTGGTAGTGGCAAGTCTGAACTTGTATGCTACACAGACTCTGATTTGGGAGGAAATCTTGATAACTCAAAATCCACTTCTGGTTATTTGATCACTTTTGGAGGGGGAGCTATTTCTTGGCAATCAAGACTTCAGAAGTGCATAGCTCTATCTACCACAGAAGCTGAATATATTGCCATCACTGAAGGTGCCAAAGAATTGCTTTGGATGAAGGAGTTTATCAAAGATCTTGATTTTGAACAATCAAGGTTTGTCTTATTTTGTGATAATCAAAGTGCTATTTATCTCACCAAGAACTCTACCTTTCATTCTAAGTACAAGCATATTAGTAGAAAATATCATTGGATTAGAATGGCCCTGGAGGAGAAATTATTTGAGGTTGAGAAAATACACACTGATGACATCCTTCAGATATGCTTACAAAAGTGGTGATCGTAGACAAGCATGAGTTTTGTAGAAGTGCGGCAGGAATGAAGCCTGTCAAGAGTTCCTCCACTTGAAGTCCATTTGACCCCCTTGGCTGGAGGGGGAGTTTGTTCAGCTATTGCCCATGTTCCAGCCAAAGGCCCATGGCCTAATCCTACTTAGAAAAGGATTGGAATTATTCTCTTTATTTGGTTTCCAATTCTATTAGGAAAATGATTGGAATAGTAATCCCATTTGGAGTTGGTTTTGGCTTAGTAAGGAATCGCACAACTCTATAAATAGAGGATGGTCTTAAGAGAATAATTCAGATTGCTCATTAGTATTGTCTTTGAAAGACATTAGGACATAAGAGAGGTTTTTTGAGAGATCTTTCAACAAGAGAGAAAAGAGAAGAAAAAGGGTTCTTTTGCTGCAGTCTTTTATTCCGACCAGCAACCTTCAGATCGTGATTTCTGATTAACTAACCGTTGGATCGGGCTGAAATATATACTGAGTGTTCCCGACATCTTGGTGGTTGATTTGAACGGTGGAGATCGGATTCGGAAGTGAGCAAGATCCTGTTTGTGGTCCCGAAAAACAACTGAGTTTGGGTGGTGTTTCTTTCTATTTATCTTTTGTTGGTGTAGCTGTTGTTTGTTCTATTTTGGCACTTGTTGTGTAGCCATTAGAAGAATAATTGTAACTCTCTTATTGTTATAGTGAAGCAATTCGGATCTTGTCGATCCCGTGGTGGTTACCTTCGTTTTGAAGGATTTTTCCACGTTAAACTTGGTGTTCTTTATTTTAGATTTTCGTTTTCATCTTTTCGTCACAACACCATCAAATTATGGACTAACACTTTTTCATAGGGGTAAGAAATCGGGTTAAAATCTCGATGCACCATGATAATAATATGTTGGGTCAAGTACCCATGAATTATGACCTATAACGCCTTCTTATGGGTAAGACATTGGGTTCAAGTCCCAACACAATATAATAATGATATAATGATGACTGAGCAAATTGATATGCTCTTGACAAAAGTCATAAAATATGCCCAATTGATTTGCTCAATTCTCTTATGTGAATATGGTAGCAGGACATGATATGTCTGAAAATGACAAGTGGTTGAATGTATGAATATGGGTGTGGTAAAATGTTAATGGTCATCATTGTGGTAATTAAAAGAAAGAACATTATGAGTTCTTAAGATGGTCCTTCAAATGTGAAGGTGATTTTTGGTCATCAAAGTGGTATGAAAGGTTATTGGCCCACTTTTTTGTTGGTGCAACCCAATTTGAAAAGTTTTGTAAATCCCCCATCAAAATAAAGGAATACAAAGTGGTAGTACATTTAGTACATTTGATCTTTTAAAGTGATGTTGAAGTGGGTCACTTATGATAATGTCAAAGCATGACAATGAGTTTCGAATAAAAACTTATGGAGCATGTACAAATGGTTATGATTCATTTCTTGAAGAAAATGTGACTTGTGTTCGTATGGATAAGGCATGTTCATGTATGGTTGGATAAATGTCACATCTCAACTTTGCAGGAAGTTTGAGAGATTCAAAATAAATATTTTGACATAAATGATTATTTGCAGAGGCGTATCCAAGATTTTGACAAGATGGGTGCACTGTTACAAAAAAATGCATCTTAAATATAAATTTGATTGATTTGACTTTTTTTATTCTTAATATGAACCATTAAATTTTAAAAATTATAGGTCTAAAATATATAATACTACTAGTTTTAAATTTTAATACACACATTTAATTTAATTATATAAACATTTTACGGTGCTAAATTTTTTAGGAATTATTAATGTAACACACTTAAAATTTTTGAAAGATTAAAGGAAAAAACAAAAGAAAAAGTAAACGCCAAAAGTAGGGGTGTCAAATGGGCGGGTTGGGTTGAAATTGAAGATATAAAAATGGGTTGAAATAAAAATCGGGTTGGTTCTTGACCCGCCCAAATTTACTTTGGACTCAAATGGGCTAAAAAACGGGTTGTGTCTTGACCAACCCAATTTGACCCACTTAATCTCAATACTTTACCATAGTGATATTTAACTTTTATAATCACAATTTGAATTTGAAGATAAAAAGATGTGTTCATTGCTTAGCTGGGAAACAGAAAAGAGTTTCTTTTAACAGTCATCCTCTTTCAAGAAAGTCTGAGCTACTGGAGCTAGTACACTCTGATTTGTGTGGTCCTTTTAAAGTGAAGTCAAAAAGTGGTGCGCTTTACTTTGCAACTTTCATTGATGATCATTCTCGCAAGATTTCAGTATATCCTTTAAAATCCAAAGATCAAGTACTTGATGTGTTTAAGAAGATTCAAGCATTATCTGAGAGACAAACGGGAAAGAAATTAAAATGTATTCGCACTGATAATGGTGGTGAGTATATTGGTCCCTTTGATAACTACTGCAAATCGCAAGGAATTCGTCATCAGAAGACTCCTCCAAAGACTCCTCAATTAAATGGCCTGGCAGAAAGGATGAACAGAACTTTAGTTGAGAGAGTTAGATGCGTGCTTTCAGAGGCTAAACTTCCAAATTCATTTTGGGCTGAAGCACTTAACACTGTTGCTTATGTTATCAATTTGTCTCCTACTGTTGCTTTGGATGGTGATGTTCCAAACAGAGTTTGGTTTGGTAAGGATGTTTCTTATGATCACTTGAAAGTGTTTGGTTGTAAAACTTGTGTGCATGTTCCAAAAGAAGAGAGGTCGAAATTGGATGTTAAAACTAAGCAATGCATCTTCATTGGTTATGGTCAAGATGAATTTGGATATCGCTTTTATGATCCAATTGATAAGAAGCTCATTAGAAGTCGTGATGATGTGTTCTTTGAAGATCAAACTATTGAAGATATTGACAAGGTTGAGAAACCAGATTCTCAGATTGATGAGAGCTTAGTTGATGTTAATCCAGTTCCTATTATTGATACATCTTTTGCACATGAAGGAACCAAAGATGATGAAAAGGGTGTAGAACCTATAGATGTTCCTATTGGTGATGTTGTGGTTGATCATCAACCAACTAATGCTGAGATGACAAATTTGGATGCTCCAGAAACCTCTTGTAGAAGATCCACTAGAGAGAAGCGAAGCTCAACACGTAATTCTCCTAATGAGTATATCCTTTTGACTGACATGGGAGAACCTGAAGGTTATGATGAAGTCATGCTAGATACTAATAGAGATAGGTGGGTAGAAGCCATGGAAGACGAGATGAAGTCACTTCACGAGAATAGCACATATGAGCTAGTGGAGTTACCGAAAGGTAAGAAAGCTTTAACAAATAAATGGATCTTCAGATTAAAGCAAGAGCAACATACATTTGCACCTAGATACAAGGCTAGGTTAGTTGTCAAAGGTTTTGGTCAAAGAAAGGGAATTGACTTTGATGAAATTTTCTCTCCTGTTGTGAAAATGTCCTCTATTCGTAAGGTTCTAGCCTTAGACGCAAGTCTAGATTTAGAGGTTGAGCAGATGGATGTCAAGATTGCCTTTCTTCATGGTGATTTAGAAGAGGAGATCTACATGGAGCAACCTGAAGGCTTCATCGTTAAAGGAAAGAAACCATGATTGCAAATTGAGAAAAGAGCTTGTATGGCTTGAAACAAGCTCCAAGGCAGTGGTACTTGAAGTTTGAATCTGTCATTGAAAATCAGGGATACAATAAAACTTTTTCAGATCATTGTGTATTCTTTCAGAATTTCTCAGATGATGATTTTATTATCTTACTACTTTATGTGGATGATATGTTGACTGTTGGCAAAAATAAATCTAGAATTGTAGTCCTTAAGAAAGAGTTAAGCAAATCGTTTGCGATGAAGGACTTGGGGCCAGCAAAGAAGATCTTAGGCATACAAATTCATCGAGATAGACACAAGAAAGAGTTATCACTATCCCAGAAGGAGTATATTGAGAAAGTACTCAAGAGGTTCAACATGACAGAGACAAAAGTGGTTAGTACACCTCTTGCTAAACACTTTAAATTGAGTACGACCCAAAGTCCATCTACTAATGAAGAGAAGAATGAGATGTCAATATTCCATACTCTTCCGCGGTTGGTAGTTTGATGTATGCTATGATTTGCACTAGACCAGATATTGCACATGCTGTTGGTACCGTTAGCAGATTTCTTTCCAATCCTGGAAAAGAACATTGGGCTGCAGTGAAATGGATACTAAGATATTTGAAGGGTACTTCAGATATGGAGTTGTGCTTTGGTAGTGGCAAGTCTGAACTTGTATGCTACACAGACTCTGATTTGGGAGGAAATCTTGATAATTCAAAATCCACTTCTGGTTATTTGATCACTTTTGGAGGGGGAGCTATTTCTTGGCAATCAAGACTTCAGAAGTGCATAGCTCTATCTACCACAGAAGCTGAATATATTGCCATCACTGAAGGTGCCAAAGAATTGCTTTGGATGAAGGAGTTTATCAAAGATCTTGATTTTGAACAATCAAGGTTTGTCTTATTTTGTGATAATCAAAGTGCTATTTATCTCACCAAACACTCTACCTTTCATTCTAAGTCCAAGCATATTAGTAGAAAATATCATTGGATTAGAATGGCCCTGGAGGAGAAATTATTTGAGGTTGAGAAGATACACACTGATGACAATCCTTCAGATATGCTTACAAAAGTGGTGATCGTAGACAAGCATGAGTTTTGTAGAAGTGCGGCAGGAATGAAGCCTGTCAAGAGTTCCTCCACTTGAAGTCCATTTGGCCCCTTGGCTGGAGGGGGAGTTTGTTGGGCTATTGCCCATGTTCCAGCCAAAGGCCCATGGCCTAATCCTACTTGAAAAAGGATTGGAATTATTCTCTTTATTTGGTTTCCAATTCTATTAGGAAAAGGATTGGAATAGTAATCCTATTTGGAGTTGGTTTTGGCTTTGTAAGGAAAAGGTTGGAATTATTCTCTTTAATTGGTCTTAAGAGAATAATTCAGATTGCTCATTAGTATTGTCTTCGAAAGACATTAGGACATAAGAGAGGTTTTTTTAGAGATCTTTCAACAAGAGAGAAAAGAGAAGAAAAAGGGTTCTTTTGCTGCAGTCTTTTATTCCGACCAGCAACCTTCAGATCGTGATTTCTGATTAACTAACCGTTGGATCGGGCTGAAATTTGTACTGAGTGTTCCTGACATCTTGGTGGTTGATTTGAACGGTGAAGATCGGATTCGGAAGTTAGAAAGATCATGTTTGAGGTCCCGAACAGCAGCTGAGTTTGGGTGGTGTTTCTTTCTATTTATCATTTGTTGGTGTAGCTATTGTTTGTTCTCTTTTGGCACTTGTTGTGTAGATATTAGAAGAATAATTGTAACTCTCTTATTGTTATAGTGAAGCAATTCGGATCTTGTCGATCCCGTGGTGGTTACCTTCGTTTTGAAGGATTTTTCCACGTTAAACTTGGTGTTCTTTATTTTAGATTTTCGTTTTCATCTTTTCGTCACAACAGAAATTGCCTCTATCATTAGCTACAAAATGAGGAGATGTGTTGGATATAAAGAACTTGAAAGTTCATCATTTGAGTGGTGCTATGACTAATGAGTTTTATAGGATAAGTGGGCCTACTAAGAAAGAAAACGTCTCGAGAGTTTTGGTTCGATTGTATGGGGAAGGACTAGATCGTTTCTTCAATAGGGATGAAGAGATTAGAACTTTTGAGTGCTTGTCAAACAATGGTCAAGGACCTAAGCTTCTTGGTCAATTTGCTAATGGTAGAATTGAGGAGTTCATTCATGCAAGGGTATGTCCAATTTCTGACTAATACTTTACTTTTTGTTCATCAAATTAGCATTATTGTTGTATTAAAGCTTTATTTATTATTATGTGTGGCTTCGTAGGTTTATGCTACTATAAAGTTAATGATTTGATCATTACTATTTCCAGAAGTGAAATTAGAAACTGAATGAGTAGCATGAAATGAGATTTCTAGGAGTTTGTCTGTATGTTGATCGAATGATCAGAAAATCTACAGTTTCTTTGTTTGCTGGGGAAATCGATAAAAAGAGCAGCATATATAGTGATTATTTGATTATAATGAACTATTCCTTTTAGACCAAATCCCCTGCTTTCCCTCCTAAGCCTAGGTAACACAATGAACAGTATTAAGTTAAAACTACTTAATACTGTTCTTCAGAGCAGGCGTGCAACAACAACATACCTAGTGGGATTTAGGGAAGGGAGGATGTATGCATACCTTTATCCTACCTTGTGGAGGTAAATAAGTTGTTTTCGAAAGACTCCCGGCTCAAGTAACTCATAGCAAAGCAAAGTTAAAAATAACATACAGATGCAAAGCAGATATAACAATCATAACGATTTCATAACATAGCTTTCAGAAAAAGAAGCACATTAACAACATCAAAAATAATACGATAACCGAAGTAAAGGTATGTCCAATTTCTGACTAAATTTGTTGACTTCTTTACTTTTATCTATTGGATATGTGTGGCTTTCTAGGAGTCAAATTCGAAACTGAATGAGTACCATTTTTGTATGTTGATCAAATGATCATAACTTAACAATTTCATTGTTTGTTGCGGAAATAGATAAAGAGATCAGCATACATAGAAGGTCAATGTTAGTGCTTTGAGTATAATGAACTATGCCTTTAAGCCGAAATCCTCTGCAGTCTGGTTTTCCCTTCTAAGCCTAGGTAACACAATGAATTGTTGCGGAAGCCGAATATATAGAGAGTGATGGAATCACAATAGCTATATCTAAAGGTAGCTAATAAATAGTAAATGAGACAACAATAAAAGAACACCAGGAATTAACGAGGTTCGGCAAACTTTTGTTTTCTTTTGCCTATTCCTCGGACACAATCAATCAATATTTATTTCACTCCAAAAGAGTACAAGTGAAATACTACAAGAGATAAAGAAGATCAAATGTCTTTGAAGATGAGAAGGCAAGTGAGAGGTGTGTTACAAATGAATTAGGAACTACCTATTTATAGGAGTGAATTCTTCCTATTGATGTCATCCATGACATCACAATGTGTCAAAATGTCAAGATTTACCTTGTGAAACCATTTTATGGTTCACCTAAATTTCACCTACAAAAGATGTTATCTTGACTTTTGTACCAATGAAGAATTATCTTCCTAACTACCAAATCTTCACATTAATTCATCTTTGAATCTTGTCAAATTTAACAAATCTCCACCTTGGCAAGATTCTCCATTTTCAACTTTCTCTCAACAACTTTTGATTGTGTCTTCAACCTCAATCTTCAATGTTCAACAATGTTGATCAAGTTCAAACAATGTTGAAACTTGACCGCAGTCACCACTTTTGTCAGCATATCGGCAGGATTATCCATAGTATGAATTTTCTTCACTATGACTCCACTTTCTTTGATGATGTCTCGTATGAAATGATATCGGACGTCAATATGCTTCGTCCTTGCATGATAAACTTGGTTCTTCGCTAATTGAATAGCACTTTGACTATCACAAAATATTGTGATTCCTTCTTGTCCAATACCAAGCTCTCTAAGCAATCCTTGAAGCCAAATTGCCTCATTCGCAGCCTCTGTAATTGCCATATACTCTGCCTCAGTGGTAGACAAAGCAACTGTTGACTGCAAAGTAGACTTCCAACTAACTGGTGCATTAGCAATAGTGAAAACATAACCAGTAGTTGATCTTCATTTGTCCAAATCACCTGCATAATCTGAGTCACAATATCCAACAAGATATTGACTATCTTTATGCTCAAAAACCAAGCCAACATCTATAGTATTATGAATATACTATGAATATATCGTAGAATCCATTTTACAGCCTGCCAATGATCCTTTCTAGGATTATGCATGTACCTTCTTACAACTTCAACGGCGTGTGAAATATCTGGCCTAGTGCAAACCATTGCATACATTAACCTACCAACAACATTCGCGTATGGTACTCTTGACATATATTCTCGTTCAACTTCATTCTTTGGCGAAAGTGCATCACTAAGCTTAAAATGGGGAGCAAGCAGAGTGCTAACCAACTTCGTTTTCTCATTCATGCCAAATCGATTTAGTACCCTCTTCAAATATTCTTTCTGAGATAAAAAGAGCTTCTTTGAATGTCAATCTCTTTTTATCTCCATGCCAAGAATCTTCTTTGCCTCACCCAAATCCTTCATCTCAAACTCCTTTCTTAGTTGGATCTTTAGCTTCTCAATTTCCTCTTGACTTTTAGAAGCTATCAACATATCATCAACATAGAGAAGAAGATATATAAATGAATCATCTTTAAGCTTGCACAAATACACACAATGATCGTATTTGTTTCTTATGTACCTTTGCTGCAACATAAACTTGTCAAATCGTTTGTACCATTGTCTAGAAGATTGTTTCAATCCATATAACGATTTTTCAAGTTTGCACACCATATTTTATTTTCCATCAACTTTGAATCCTTCAGGCTGAATCATGTAGATTTCCTCTTCCAAGTCTCCATGTAAAAATGCAGTTTTTACATCCAACTGAACTAGTTCCAAATTCATCTGTGCTACCAAAGCCAACAAAACTCTAATGGAGGAGTGTTTTACAACTGGAGAAAATACCTCATTATAATCAATTCCCTCCTTTTGAGCATATCATTTGGCCACCAATCTTGCTTTGTAGCGAACATCTTCTTGGTTAGGAAATCCTTCTTTCTTTACAAATATCCATTTGCACCCAATTGCTTTCTTGCCCTCCGGGAGATTGGCCAATTTCCACATATGATTCTGATGAAGGGACTGCATTTCTTCATCCATGGCAATCCTCCACTTTTCTTCTTCTGAACTTTGGACTGCATCTTTATAAGTGGTAGGAATGTCATCGGCTGCAATTGAGTCTGCACAAGCCACCATATCTATGAGTCGAGAAGGTTTTCTTATTGTCCTTTTTGGGTTGCTGGTTGCTATTGATTCAAGTTGTGGTTGAGGTTCTTGAGATCAAATCTCCCCTTCGACTGGCTCTTCTTCCAGAGGAAAATCTTCTGTTGTTTCCTTGTTTGATCCCAATATTGGGAAAATTATTTTTCCCTCAAACTCCATCTGCTTTGAAGCACCATCAATTGTTACCTTATTTGTCAAGGCAGATTCATCAAAGGTAACATACCTGTTGAAAATATTTTTTCTTGTGTCTGGACACCACAAACGATATCCCTCGACTCCAGAAGTAATTCTCATAAATAAAGCTTTCTTTTCTCTTGGGTCCAATTTTGACTCTGTTACATGATAATATGCAATTGAGCCAAATACATATAAAGAACCATAATCTTCAGCAGGTTTTCCATACCATTTTTCAAATGGTGTCTTCCCACCAACAGCAGCAGATGGTAGACGATTAATGAGGTGGCATGCATATGTTATTGTCTCAGCCCAAAATTCTTTGCCCAAGCCAGCATTGGACAACATACACTGAACCTTCTCAAGCAAAGTTCGGTTGATGCATTTTGCCACTCCATTCTGTTGTGGTGTATTTCTGACGGTGAAATGTCTGACGATGCCATTTTCCTCACAAATTTTCTGAAAAAGTTCATTTTGGTATTCTCCACCATTGTCTGTGCGAAGACACTTGATCTTTCTGCCACTTTGAGTTTCTATAATCCCCTTCCATTTGAGAAAAATTCCCAATACTTCATCTTTTGTTTTCATCGTATACACCCACAGTCTTCGGAAAAAGTCATCAACAAAAGTTACAAAATAGTGTTTCCCACCTAATGAAGGTGTTTTGGAAGCACCCCAAACATCTGAATGAACATAATCCAAAATACCTTTAGTATTATGGATAGTTGTTCCAAATTTAACCCTTGTTTGCTTTCCCTTGACACAATGCTCACAAAACTCCAAGTTGTAAGTTTTTACTCCTTTTAGCAATCCTTGATCAGATAAAGTTTTCAAGGATTTTCCTCTAGCATGTCCCAAGCACATATTCCACAACCTGGTCATTTCTGCCTCCTTGTCTTTATTGGATGTTGTTGTCGTTGTCCCAATAACTGTACTACCTTGATAGTGGTACATGTTATTATTTCTTCGAATTGCCTTCATTACCACCAATGCACCAGAGCATATTCTCATTACACCATTATATGCAATGACTTTGAATCCCTTTGACTCTAGGGCTCCTACAGAAATGAGGCTTTTCTTCAAATTCGATACATATCGAACATCTGTTAATGTTCTGATCAATCCATCATGATTTCTTAATCGAATTGAACCAACACCATATGCAGTAAGAGGATTATTGTTTGCTGTGTGAATAACTCCACATTCTCTTTCTTGTAAATCAACAAACCAGTCTCGATTGAGACACATATGATAGCTACAAGCTGAGTCCATCAACTATACCCCAGATGATTTGGATGAATTTGTTGAAATTAGTGAGTAATCGGAATCATCACAATCAGCCACATTTGAATCCATGACAGCCTTCCCATTATTTGGTTTGGCTTTGCTATTCAACTTTGGGCAGTCTTTCTTCCAGTGCCCTTTTTCTCGGCAAAAGGCACATTCATCTTTGCTGAGTCTGGATCTTGACTTGGATCTCCCTTTTTTTCGTTCTCATATGATTTTGAGAATGACCTCTCGCAATCAGTGCTTCTGCTTCTCCGCTTTTTTGTTTTTCTCTCTTTCTTTGTTCATAACTATATAAAGCAGAACAAACTTCTTGAGAGATACTTCATCATTCCCATGCAATAGAGTAGTTTCAAGGTGCTCGAACTCATCGGGAAGTGAACTTAACAACATTAAGGCCATATCTCCATCCGTAAAAGTCACGTCCATATTCCGCAAATCTGTCGCCAACTTATTAAAGCTGGTGATATGATCATTCATTGTGCTACCAGGAATATAAGTGAAGCGTAACAATCTTCTTTTCATGTAAAGTTTATTTTGACTGTTTTTCTTCAAGAATCCAATGAATTCCACAATTTATTTGCAGATGTTTCCTTCGTGTATAGATACTTTTGTTCTCTTGCAAGGTAAGATCGAATGGTACCGCAAGCAACACGGTTGATAATCTTCCAATCTTCTTCTCCTACACCGTCTGGTTTCTTTTCTTCTATGGCAATATCTAGCCCTTGTTGAAAAAGATCATCAAAGACCTCGCCTTACCACATTCCGAAATGTCCTAACCTGTCAAAAATTTCAACTGCAAATTTCACATTTGACACAATTCTTGTCATAAGCGAAAATGCCAATGATGACGTATTATTGACACTCGATGTGGACTCATCATTTTTCTTGTCTCCCATTTTTGCTACAAATACTATTTACTAGCTAACAATTCAAAGACCAAAGTAAATCTTTTTCTGATGTGGAAGTTCAGACTGTGCTGCAACCACAGAGCATACTCAGATAATACCTTGGCTCTGATACCAATTGCTGCGGAAGTCGAATATATAGAGAGTGATGGAATCACAACTGCTATATCTAAAGGTAGCTAATAAATAGTAGATGAGACAACAATAAAAAGAACACCAGGAATTAACGAGGTTCGGCAAACTTTTGTTTTCTTTTGCTTACTCCTCGGACACAACCAACCAATATTTATTTCACTCCAAAGGAGTACAAGTGAAATACTACAAGAGAAAAAGAAGATCAAATGCCTTTGAAGATGAGAAGGCAAGTGAGAGGTGTTTTACAAATGAATTAGGAGCTACCTATTTATAGGAGTGAATTCTTCCTATTGATGTCATTCATGACATCACAATGTGTCAAAATATCAAGATTTACCTTGTGAAACCATTTTTATGGTTCACCTAAATTTCACTTACAAAAGGTGCTATCTTGACTTTTGTACCAATGAAGAATTATTTTCCTAACTACCAAATCTTCACATTAATTCATCTTTGAATCTTGTCAAATTTAACATGAATTGTTTTAAGTAAAAACTATTACATACAGATTTTGTTTAATGAATGTATTCTGTTATTTGGAGTAGACTGCGGATCTTTGAAATAAGATTAAATCCATGTGGATGCACTCCTATTGAATAACCGAGCAGCAGGTGGTGCTCCTTGCCTTCACAATTTAGCAGAATAAATTTGTGTTGTAGAGTTTTTGACCAGGCTTAGGGAAGGTGTTGTTGAGCGTCATTCTTGGCCTAAGTTTGGTGATGCTGACTGAAGGAAAAAGAAATAGAAAAAAGTTCATTATATTAATATTTGCATTGAAAATAAGTACTAACATGAAATGGATTACAACTTTGTGTTTCAGGAGGGGAGAGCTTGTAGAAAGAAGATAATGAAGACGACAACAAAGAAAAACTATGAAGATTAGTCAAGAAATCGAAGAAACTCAACAAATTAAGAGAACTATAATGCAAAAAAGATAGAGAAGAACATTTGATGATGGTATTTCTATTGAAAAATAATTTGTAAGGTATCAAACGTTAGGCAGAATTTTGATTAAATCATTTTTAACAAAAAGATGAATTTCATCATCTAATAAGAGAAACAACTATCTATAAGGTGTATATAAATACTAGGGTACCTGGAGAAGGCATTCTTATTCTTAAACATCATATACTTTGTTTTTTTGCTAGAATATAAAATGCGAGATTCAACAAATTGTGTCCCTCCAAGTGGTCAGGCAGTATCTCAAATGAAAAAATGTGTTAAAGTAAGTGGTCTAAAAGGCTTACCTCTTTTGGTAACTTTCAAAGAATTTTGTAACTAGAAACCTTTTTTTTATGACAGTGATGTCCAAAATAGCTTCACGCACCTTGACTAATTTTATGGGATACTTGACACCAATCCCAAGAGCAACAGGATATCATATAATTATGTCCGCTAAAACTAGACAGTGTAACATAAATATATAGTTAACTGTTATAAGATAGTAAATTAATCATGGGGCTAAACCCTATAAATGGGTCAAAGGACTATATATACAATTTATAATACTTAACTCAAAATACACTTGATTATCGACGTAAATAGGCATTTACAATATCGCTAAAATCTATACGTGTGAGACACGTTAAAATATGGTCACACAATTACTAATGTGAAATATTTTTGTGGTGAATATTTTCGGAATTAAATATTGAAAGATCGCAAAAATAAATATAAATTTATAAAAGAGATATGCTGAATGTTTCGTGTATTTTTTTCCTCTGTTTAACACATGTATATATAGCAAAAATTAAAATAACAAATTACCCAACTATCCTATATACTAGTCTCTGGGCACGTGTGTTGCACGTGTGTCCCATGTAATTTTATTTTAGATTGTTAGAACGATTACAATTCTATGAAAATATGCATGTAATGAGAAATAAAATGCAACAATTACAAATAATTAATCATTAAAAGTGCGACAAGAAACATCAAACAAGTGGTACATTTTAATGTTTGAAAGCAATTTCTTATAAAGTAACCAACGGTAAATCTGAACGTTGGTTAGTAGTAGCAAACTTTCACTAAAGTAAAAAATAACTAATTTGAGCCCGATAAAAATATAGAAAATTAAACTAAAGAAGTCTAATATAGAAAGCACACAAAAAAATATACATGAAAAAAATACAATATACACATTCTTCTTAAGACTTTAATAATAATAATGCATATGGAAAAAATGAGAGGATAGAATTACTACATAATTTTCGGAGTTCTTGTCTACACCTTCTCCCATAACCAATTAAAATTCAAGAGTCTTCTCATCTAATCAGACTTAAACATAAATCAAATAGTACAATGATGATATAAACACTCCACTACTTGAACTATAGAAAAAAATGAATAACTTTGGATTAGAGTCTCATGAAATCAGAAAGATGAATTTATATAGATAAAAATGGGGGATTATCAAAAGATATCTTAAAGTTTTAAATTAATATTTAGAGGTTATGAATATGAAAAGTATGAGAATTATGGATTTAAGAGTAGCAATTGGATAGTTAATTAAATATTATTTATGATAGTGAATGTTTAAAGCAAATAAAAAATAAAGAAGGGTAAAACATCAGTACAAGTTATATTTAATTAAATAATATTATAATGTTACATATTAATAGTGAATAAAAAATAATTGCATCACAGACTTCAAATAACTTTTTGATTTTCTCAATGAATTAACATACTAATTACTAGGGGTGTACATGATCGGGTTGGTTTGGGTTTTTCAAATATCAAACCAAACCATTTGTATTGAATTTTTAAATTTATAAATCAAACCAAACCAATAAAACTCGGATTTTTCAACCTCGGGTTTTTTCGGTTTTTTGGGTTGTTTCGGGTTTTTCCGGTAAAATATTCATACAAACATATAATTTACTTGTAATTCAAATATTTTTTTAGTCCTACCAAAATACAACTATCTAAGATGTTTCTTAAAAATATAACACAATATGATATGGTTAATGACACTAAAATATCCAACAAAAATAATAATAATGAAATCGCGTAAAACAAATATTGCAAATTAACAAGTCATAATGAAAATGATCATAATTTAAAAGTACTAAATCATGCTAAAATTAAGTTTAATAAGTATTAGTTACATGACTAAATATTAAAGAAAATTAAAATTAGGTTATGTATTTTAATTGTCTAAACCAATGTAAAACTAAAGAACAAATATTCAATATTATTGTCATTCTTAGTGTTGAATTGATTTTCTTTTTGCATTAGTATTAATTT
>NW_006239093.1:93974-177071 GCF_000226075.1 Solanum tuberosum | reverse complement strand
TTTTTTTTTTTTTTGTTAAAACCAAACCAACCCAAATATAGTCGGGGTTTTTTTTTTCAAAACCAAACCAAGTCAAACCAAACCACTAGTCGGGTTTTTTTTCCGGATTGACTCAATTTGCGGTTTGATTCGATTTTCGGTTCGATTTTGTACACCCCTACTAATTACCTCAGTGAATTTGATTTGAAATACATAAAAATAAACGATTTCACAAGGTTAAATAGTAGAGTAGTACTACATTAAGTTTTTCAAATAATAATTAAGAGAACTGAAAAATGTGAAAAACATTTAGTTTAATATTTATTCAGACATACATTTCATGTGCCAAATATTATAGATACATTTGGTTCAACACCTTCTCACTTTAATATTTAGTATGATATTAATATATAATATAATTTATTATTTAATATTTAATTAATTAAATAATTTATAATTTTATGATTTTAGTGTAAGGGAAAAATGGTAATCCAACTTTATACTTCGGAGCTTTCCACATTTAGTAATATATGATTAAAATAAATTTTATATATATAATGATTAACAAGTCACTTTGTTACTTACTAATGAATATGATCACTTTATGATTCTTTAGCTTGCAATTAAGTTAGGAGGTGAAAAGGTTGTAAAAATATTATGATTAATTAATATTTAACTTATGAAAGAACTTATGTAGCACACCTATAAAAAATACAAATTTATCATTTCAAATGATACAAATAGAAGGATCTACTTAAAAATGCAACATAAAATAAGATTATACATAAAATGTATTCATAGAAATAAGACTACATTAAATAAAACATAAGTGTATATCTGTCATAGTTCCGATGTATCAATTTGAATTCCATACAATGGGGAGGGGGGTACAAGCCTATTTATAGTGATGTAACCCTTTAAATTTCATACATAACTGATTATAGTCTTTTCATTTTTTATACACCTCTACGAATTTCCTAATTACGCACCATTCACATGAATTTGTTGCTTCCTAGGCACCTACTCAAATAACCAGGGTGCCTGTTTAGATGCTTGCAATATGCGCCGGAGATGACTTCATTATAAGT
Source organism: Solanum tuberosum (assembly GCF_000226075.1). Classification (NCBI taxonomy): domain Eukaryota; kingdom Viridiplantae; phylum Streptophyta; class Magnoliopsida; order Solanales; family Solanaceae; genus Solanum; species Solanum tuberosum. Next base: position 176,004 of record NW_006239093.1, on the reverse strand, counting down.
ATCTCAAATCCAATGTAATATAGTATAATCACTCTTACAATTTAAAATAGTCATTTTACATCTAACAATAAATTATTATATTTAAAATAGAACTATAATTATAAGTATGCAACACACTAAAAGATCATTCACAACGTATACCTATCATTTTAATTTGTTTTCAAGATTTTTGGAAGTTAATTCCTTTCTATATGACGATAACATCACATATTAGAAAGTTAACAATGTTAAAAATCAAGCAAAATAAAGGAAATAAATTAAAGAGATCATGTCATAGTACTATGCCTAAGAATATACCTCAAAAGATTCTTATCTTTATTTTCCATTTTTCACGGTCTTATATGATTTAGCCTCCAACTCAACATACAAATATGTTTTTCCATTAAAAAAAACATAAAAATTTTATTTTTAAAAACAAACTTAATTAATTAGCACATCAAAAATTTAACCACATAACCAATTAGAGAAGAGCAAAAATAGAAGTAGAATATATTTTTTTTGTAATAGAGCAGAAATACCAACAACAGTCAACAGTAAAAGGGAACAAAAAGAACCCTATCAGTAAAGATTTTGGAATGAAGAGACAAAAACTAACTTTAATTCAATAGAAAGAGTAAAAAATTGTACTGTAATAAAGTAATATTAAGTGCATTAATTGACATTAATTTTTTTGAAAAAAATTGGGATGAACTTTATATTCATGTTAATTTCTATAAAAGTCACATAATTAACTACATACTCTTAATTATCATATTCTAGAAGAATACAAAAAGATACTACCTCTGTCTACTATTAATTGTCATACTTTCCATTTTTAAAGTCAAATTATAAAAAACTTTAACTAATATTTTACGATATATTTTTTCATCATATTGATATGCAAAAAATTGCAATGTATAGTACTTTTAGTATAGTTTTTGAATATCTAATTTTTTTGTTTAAAATATCAAATTAATGTAATCTAATTTAACTTTGAAATTTAGTCAAATTGACTTTCGAAAAACGCAACATGACAATAAAAGTAGACGGAGGGAACAAAAGCTATTTCTCTACCCTTTTGCATTATTACAAGAAATAAAAAACAAAGAATTAGTAGCTATTTGTCTTTCTGTGATTTAATATAATTTGATTAGAAATTTATAATAATTTAATGGTAATATTTTATGAAATGTTTTCTTACGATTTTGTTTAACTTGAATATTGAAGAAATAGTTCATGACTAATCAGTAAAAATGTCCTTCAACTTATAATGGACATTTTGGTAATTCATTTTTTCAACTTAAAAGGCTTCCACTTTCAAAATAATAATAATATGCAATCTGAAAAATTAGAAATTAATATAACATAAAAATAAAAATTATGTTTTGGAGACTTAAGTAATGAATTATGAAGTATAATATTATATTTTTATCCCAAAGATAATATTTATTATTGAAAACGGTATTCATTAGTAAGTATATTTCGAGATTTTGAAATGTTCAAAACAATTGATAAATAAAAAAATGAGAAAAATAGACTTTTGCAATGTACAAACATGAATATCTGTATGTGTGGATTATATATTGTTGTTTTATACCAGGTTTTTGGGATAATAGAATGTCAACTTAACTTTGCGATACCAATGTACAAACAATTGGTATTGCAAAGTTAAGTTGGCATTTTATTATCCCAAAAACCTTGTAAAACAACAATATATAATCACACATATAGATATTCATGAAGAACACTAAAAAAAGAAAGAGAAATGGATCAATCCACGTTTAGAAAAATACAACCAACTTTATGATATTTGCCATTTTAGAGCTAACCTTCCCTAAATTAAAATTTTATTTTCATGTTGCCCAGAAGATTAAGCTGATATCTTTCTTCAGCATTGTCTCGTAATTGATTTTATTGATAAAATATGAGTGTTTGTTGCCCTTTAAAAATGAAAATAAAAATACATGTGATAAGAAAAAAGAATCTTTCAATCTCAAAAATAAGAAAATACAAGAGTTGAATGTGGAAGATAAAAGAAATCTCTCAATTCTGAAAAACTTATGGGGTTTATCTATTAGGAGGCAATAGTTATATGTCAATGTGGTCATTGGATTGCCAGGAAAGAAATGGTTCTTTATTAAATAAAAATAATGACTTTTGGTCTTTTTTGTCTCCTCTTTTCTTTTGTAAAAAATAAATTAAAATGAAGAGATTTTTTTTAGAGAAGGTCAAAACGATAATCCAACTTTAAAGTTAAAAGCTTTCAACTTATAATAATATATATAATATAATATAATTTATATTTATATGATGATATATGATATATGATTAGTTTTATCATACGTAGGTTGTTTGGCCAAACCATATTAATAATATTATGTTTCAGTATAACTTTATTTGTCATCTAATTTATCACCATCTTGATTACAATTGTAATTAAGCTTCTGCATGACGTCCTAATCACTTTCAAACCCAACAATTTGTTGATATTTTTTTCGTCTTCTATGCTGTGAGATTTTTAGGGTTTGAATTTCTTAACAATTTTGAAGAAATAATTTCAGGTTGTATTAGTCTTGTCAGAAAATAAAGTTTTTGCCGAAATTATTTTTGACGCAATTTGATTTTTATTTTTTCATGAAATTCTCTTCTACTCTAATGAAAATCTTTAGCAGTGAACTCATTTGATTTTTTGTATAAGTGATGCTTCTCCGTCAAAGATAACAACAATGATGATATTGATGATGGCGGAATGATGCTAAATAGAAAGAATGAAAGATTATATGGAAAAGGGGTGTATCGAGGAATGGTGGCGAAGAAATTTGCCTAATGAGGTTCTAGGTAATCCTGGATTGAGAAGTTCAATTGGGGACTAAAAAGTGGGGAAGATGACCGGCAACGAGTTTTGAATTTTTTTTATACGTTCAAATTATGATTTTTCTAATGTTGAGGTGTCCTTTTTTGATTGGTATGCAAAAAAAAAACTTATGGCTTCATGCACTTCTTAGATGTGCATTACACTTTGCCATGCCATCAAAAAGTATTCAATAGGTACTGTTTTTGAATGACAAAAGTGTTCAATAGGGCTGCGTATCGATCGGTTCGGTTTTGAAGTTTATCGGGTTGGCTTATTGGTTATCGATTTGTAGAGATGCTAAACTGTTATAGAACAATTAAGATATTGACTTATTGGTTATTGATTTATCGGTTTTTGATTGTTATCGGTTCGGTTATCGGTTTAACCGTTAAGATTTGACACAAAAATAAAACATTAAAAATCACTTAGAAACAAGGTGACAAACCAAATAAACCATGCACATGAGTTCACAAGTTATATCTTGCTCAAAAGCAAACAATTTTACATTGTAGAATAATCAACTGTTTGAGACAACCAAAAATAAAAGTAAAAAATCAAACTCTAAGTCGAGGACTTTATATACAAAATGGTATAAATATAATTATTTAATTTACTATCAGGTTATCGGTTAACCCGTTAAGAAAAAACTTCAAACCGTTAAGAACCGATAACCCGATAACAAAAAAATCAAAACCGTTATCAAAACCGCTAAACCAATAACCCAATACTATAAACCAATAACTTTTTTGTCGGTTCGGGTTATTGATTTTGGTTCGATTTTGAACAGCCCTAGTGTTTAATAGGTATAGCCCTAGTTAAGGTGTCTAAGTGAAATATACAAACAACTTTTAGGAGTTGCAGATGACTTAAGTTTTTTTAAAATCAAAAGAGAGTGTACACCATACACCATCAAATACTAATCGAGCTGCTTTTTTTTTATAACAATTGATGATAATTTAGATAAAAACACAAACACAAAATATGTGAGTTTGCCCATATCACTAGTTGAAACTGTCTCACACAAAAGCCTGGAATAACTAGATTGCTGAGAAGCATGAATGTATTAGACTATAATTGATGATAAATGCATGAAAGTTCCAACTCAACTCAATAAGTTGTTAAAAAGGTTAAATTTAACAAAATGTTTTCATATTGTTACAATGTATAAAGTAAAAATAATTTGATACAAGCAATACAAATAATTCAACCTGTCATGGATTCTTTCAAGTCATGCATAGGAAATGTTGAAGAAAATGGAGATGACGCAAAAACAAAAAAGTGCACGAAGAATACTTAAATTTGGAAAAAAAGAAGAGAGAGAACTCTTAACACTGTCATGTACCAATGTTGCAAACAATACAACAACAACAAATCCAGTATAATCCACAAGTATGATCTTGGGAGACTGGAGAGTAATGTGTACGTAAACTTTACCCCTACCTTGTAGAGGTAAAGATACCGTCGATCAAGGAAACAATTGAAAACAATTATAGAAAAAAGAAATTATAAAAGTTCATGACAAAATTAGGGAAAACATTACATAGCATTCTGAAAGAAAGGAACAATAACAACAAAGTTTCAAAAACTATGTTCAGAATATCCAATAGTTCACAAGAAATCATAACTTGTACACTTCTGCTTCCATACTACATATTTGGACTAACTTGGCATGTAATATTTACATGCTCTTACTACCCAGAAAATTCACATGAAGAACGGTTTATGCAAGCAATCACTCGATTATCTTACTCTTGAAGTCTATCAAGCTTTCTTCCACTCGAGCAACATCCGAATTAGCTAGCTCCTTCAGAAACTCAGCTTCCAGTTCATCAAGAGCACTAGACTTCTGAAAGCACATTCGCCAATGTCAATTTTTGCTCCTGGATTACTTCTATTTTTGTTTTTGCATCCTTCACTCTTGCCTCCAGCTTGCTGATTTGGATTTCAAGTTTATCACTGCAGTCTTTGAGGTCAGTATAGAGTTCCTGATTTTTTATGAGCTCGTCGATGAGGAGCGATTTCTTGGCAGCCTTCTTATAATACTCCACTTTGTCCTTCTTAGCTCTATGCAATGTCAAGGAGAAGTGAGGAAAGTTCTCTTTGAGTTTTCCAAGGCAAGCGCTCTCTCAGCTGATAAATCCGGTGCTGCAACATATACTAATAGTGCTGCACTTAATGTTGAACAATTTATTGGTAGAAGCATGTATTGAGAAGACATATTTAGTAATCTTGTAATATCACCTTTCGCTGTGGCAAGCATCTCTGCTAATGGTGTAGACTTCTGCGTGGCGGATATCTTGTCATCTATGGGAGAAGATTGATCAGTAGAAAGATCAAGAGATTGAGCTCGTTTAATTTGTCCCCTAACTCGAGAAAAGAAGTCTTCAAGATTTTCAAATTTCATAGGGCTGTCAGGTGTTTCAATAACATCAGATATCTTGCTTCTAGTATTAGCTAATGATGGGGAAACTGTGCCTTCCACACCATCCTGAAAGAAAAATTAAAGCTCTCAAAGTGATAGGGTGATCAAACATAATGATACGAGTAATAAGGGAGAACATACTTTGTCAAAAGTGGAGATTGGTGTATCATCAGAAGCAACCTGTTTGTTTGCTATAGTCCTGTCTTCATTAGTAGGAGTAGAACTTGTAGGAAATGCTGATGTGAAAGGATTGGTAGAAGTTGTACCTTTTGGCAGCATTTTCCTTGTGTAAGTCTTCCCATTCTGAAAAAGTCAAGCAATGGTGAAGTGAAAGAATCAGGCTAATCGATCCTGTTATAATCTCAGAGGCTTGTTTGAGGGATGGGAATTTTTAACATGCATAATGTTCTCATACATATCTTTTCACCTACCTCATGCGAGTTCATTTGTTGTATGGGCTTATCTTGCCGTGCCTAAGATTGCGACAGAATACTTTCCCCTGAAAGCAATTAAGGCATGAATAAGGAGGCAATACAAGACATCGAAATCAGAAACAAAAACCAGACAGAAAGGACAAGTATCAGAGAGAACATTGAAAGCCATCACAAAATCCAATGCAAAGGTATATGAGAGAATCAGAGAGAACATGGAAAGCTATCACAAAATCCAATGCAATGGTATATGCAAAAGTCACCAATGAGCCAAACCCATTTTGACAGATCTATCTAGGGATATACCAGCAAAATAGAAATCTTATAATTTGTTCCATCAAGAAGGATATCATACATTCATATCCCCTATTTATATTCTGGCCATATGTTCTAGCATATAGTAAACACCTCAGAGAAAAACCTGCAGATTTGAACACATAATTTGACTTCTTTAAACTATTAAAATCACTATATTCTAGGTGAAAGCAAGGAAACATATGCTGAAAGCTGTTTAACCAAGACTGAATTCAATCATCTACTCACAAATTTCAATACCTCATAATTTATTCTCACATTATGCAATCTACTATATTGTATGCTTTCAAACAAGTTCCCTTGTTATTGGCTGTTGCTCTAAACCATTTGTATAATCCTGAATCTTAGTAGCAGATAAATGAATTTAGCCCTGTTACCTCATTTCTTTAAGAATCTCCATCCATTTAGTATTTGTTAAAAGGCTACTCCACTGTCCAAAATGCATCTTGAAATGTGTACATTCAAGGTTGGAACATCATTTTCAGAAGACAAGTCAATGACTCGGAAGTACAAAAAGTGGTTGATTTCTTTAGCACACTTGCGCAGTTTAGTGGGCTAGAAATAGGGGAAGATGTTTTTGGTGGTTAGGCAACAACAAAGGATTATTCAAGGTTAATACAACTTACCAAATGATTAATCTGCCTAATCAACGGATAGCTAATTATCCATTGAAACAAATCTAGAAAACTAAAATACCACACAAAATAGCTTGTTTTTGTATGGCTATTAGCCAAAAAAGCATTCCTTAAAAGACAACATGATGAGAAGAGGGCTCCTATTGTATTAAAGGTGATTTTTATGTGGAGAAAATTTAGAGACAGTTAACCATTTTTCCTTCACTGGAAGAAAACAACACAACTATGGAGAATTATCTTAAACCTCAAAGGCATATCCTAGACTATGCCTGGTAAGGTACAAAGTCTCTAGTTAGTCGGGAGGAAACATGCTTGCATGATGAGGACAAAAGTAGATGGAGAATTTGTCCCTGCCTTGATATTTTGGGACAGTCTGGAACGAAAGGAATTTCAGATGCTTTAAGAATGTTGAGAATGGAGCGCAAAAGATCAAACTGAACTTCATCTTGCTATAGTGTTTTTGCTGTAATCAGATCAACTCAAATGACATTGTTTCTATTATTAGTGATTTGAATTCTACATAGACATATGACAATAGAATTTGAGAGTACTTTTAAAAATATGGTTTCAGTACAGCCCATTTACGATTTTGTTCATTTGGTATACAATTATCAGTTTCAAAAAAAAAGTTTCATATGAGTCTAAAACCTATTTTCAACTAATAGCTATCAGATGTATGAATCTTTTTCTTCCTTTTTGTCCTATGTTTAGCTAAGTCTGTATTGATACCAGGCAATTGGAAGTCTTTTGAGGCCACTTCCTTGTGATTTTGGTCTACCCCATCCCCTTTTAACACCTTCACTCACCATAGTTTCACTCCTACCGACCGATCCAATATCATTGTTATTAAAAAACTAAAATGGGTTGAATATTAATGAAGAAAATTCATTATCTGCAAACCACCATTAGCCTTATATTTACTCAAATAAAACCTTTAGATATAAATAAGGAACCCAAAAAAAGGAAGGAAATCCTAAAAAGGAAGGGAATCCTGTACAAAATACATTAGATGTTTTAATCATGGTTTTTTTCCTTACCTTATTTTGAGATGGAAAAAAACCATGATTAAAACATCTAATGTATTTTGTACATGATCCCCTTCCTTTTTAAGATTTCCTTCTTTTTTTGGGTTCCTTATTTATGTCTGAAGGTTTATTTGAGTAAATATAAGGTTAATGGTGGTTTGCAGATAATGAATTTTCTTTCATTAATATTCAACCCCTTTTAGTTTTTTAATAACAATGATATTGGATCGGTCGACAGGAGTGAAACTATGGTGAGTGAAGGTGTTAAAATGAGATGGGGTAGACCAAAATCACAACGAAGGAAGTGGCCTCAAAAGACTTCCACATAGATAGGACAAAAAGGAAGAAAAATATTCATACAACTGAAAGCTATTAGTTGAAAATAGATTGGACTTTTTTTTGAAACTGGTAACTGTATACCAAATGAACAAAACCGTACATGGGTTGTACTAAAACTATATTTTTAAACGTACTCTCAAGTTCTACTGTCCTATGTCTATGTTGAATTCAAAACACCAATAATAAAAACAATGTCATTTGAGTTGATCTGCTGTATTTAATCTTCTGCGCTCCATTCTCAACAATCTCAAAGCATCTGGAATTCTTTTCCTTCCAGTCTGTCCCACAATATGAAGGCAGGGACAAATTCTCCATCTACTCATGTGAACACACGTTCAAATGTGCAATATGAACATTTTATCCGATGTTCAGGTACTCGATTAGAAAAAATAATAATTTCAGTGTCTAAACAAAATTTATTAACAAGCAAGGAATTGTCGATGAACAACAACAAACCTAGTGTAATCCCATTGGTAGGGTATGAGGAGGTCTATCTTTGAGAAGGTAGAGGTTATTTCTGATAGTTCGTTGGTTGAACAAAAAGTGAAAGAAAAAGGCAGTAGCAACAAGCAGAAACAACAAGAAGATAATAATATACCGAGGCTAACAAAACAACCGGTAGTGATAGAAGTCTTTAATTATAGGAAAACATTAAGAATGATATTAATAATCTGAGAAAGGGTACGTACACCTACTAAATTTCTACCTTAATTCTCGACCTCCATGCCATCTTATCAAGGGTTAAGTCCTCGGTGAGCTGAAGACGAGATTTAATCTTCCTTTTACCGGGCTTTTTAATTTATCACATGTCAAAATTGCTTCAGAAGAATGCACTCTATTTAAAAATTAATTAAATCAGATGACAACATAGTTATTATAAACATATATAAATATACTACAAATCATTTAAGGAATCCTACTTAGGTTAGAAAAAACCATATATTTTTAGAAACCTCTTTACAGTAATTTGTCTTAATGTAAAAAGACCTTCCTTAAATTCGGATAATTTTTTCCTTGCACTAGCCAAATACAAAAACAACAACATAACTAGACCCTCGACTCAAAAGAAATGTTCATTAATCGAACACTCCTATAAAACTTATGTACAATAACTGTGCATAAACATCCTCTTCGGGCAATGAGAAGTATTTTTTTCCCCATGCCAGTGGTTCATCAAAATTAGTGCTATTTTGAGACATACATGATCCATCAACCTGTGCAACCAGAAACTATCAGTAGAAGTACACTTCTAGTTTCACTTTCCTTGTTTGGACTAACTTGGCTATACTGAGGTATGCCATTCAAAAGATAGAAAGTTAGTGCATAGCAAAAAATATGTATACACTCTTACTAGTCAACAAATTTACATGAAGAGGTTTATGCAAGCGATCACTCAATGAAGGAGGCAATACAAGATATCAAAATCAGAAACATCAACCAAACTTAGAAAATGACAAGAATGAGAGAACATAGAAAGCTATCACTAAATCTAACCAATATGCAAAAAATCACCCACAAGTCAAACCCATTTGACGGCTCTATACACCAGCAGAATCGAACTCTTATAAATTGTTCCATCAATAAGGATATCATACCTTCATATTCTGGCCAAATTTCCTTTCATACCATTGGATTTGAGAGCAACAACTTCTTACCTATCTGATGAACAGAGAGGCATGAGATGCAGTGAGATCTTCTTGAGGACATGTGATTGCTCCATGGATATGGCTGAGGCTATAGAAGCCCTAGAAAGACCATCAAGGTCTCAAGATAAGGAGTTACAAGCTAAGGTCGTTGGGCTTCAATGGAAAATCAAGAAGATGCTTATCATGGAAGAAAAGCCCAAGATTGAGTCCAAAAATTGTGGAGAAGAATGGAGTAGGTGCTACACATATTTTATGATTCAAGTCCAAGCCCAAATGGAAGAAGATTGGGCCACACAAAGCCCAACAAAGGAGCCCAAAAAGTTGAATCGGTAAAGTCAAAATTTCCTAGTTTAAAAACCTTTATTTTAAAGTTTCCTAGTTTAAAAAGTTTCCTAGTTTAAAGTTTCCTAGTTTAAAAGTTTAAAAGTTTTCCTAGTTTAAAGTTTCCATAAAAGTATGATTTAAATCTCATTCTATTTAGGATAGGTTTTTCCTATATATAGGGGTTTGATTTTATTATTTTGACAGACAACATTATTATTAATTGAGAGTTTCTCTTCTTTACACCTTTGTGTGTGGCTACCTAAAATTTATCTTACAACCTTCTAAGAACGATTCTTAAGAGGTGGGATTAATTCTTTAACTTGATATCTTTAGTTCTTATTCGTAAATTACAGAAGGTAATTAGTCTTATACTAATTATTGTCTCTAGTTACTTTGTAATAGGGGGTCTAGATCACTTTTGATCTAAGTTCTTGAATTGACTCTATTAGTACCATAATTAGTCTTAATCTACAAATTTTGAATACTAAGATCAATTAGGGTTCTTAGTATTTTATTTTGAAATTGAGATTTTATTCTTGAGTTTCGCATATCTTTCAATTTCTGTCTTTAATGTTTATAATTTCGGTTCTGCATTATTTTCTTGTTTATTCTGGTAACCCAATTCTTATAAAGTGGTATTAAAGAGGTTCTATCAAGGTTTCGTTCTTGATAATCTTGGGAGTTTAAAAAAAAAATAATTTCTAGTTGCTTAAAAGTTCAGTGAATAAATTTTTTAAATTCTAGTTGCTTAAAAGTTGAGCAAAAAAAAAAATTACAAAAAAAATGAAAATTACAAAAAAAGGAAGAAAATACAGTCACTTATTTCAAGAAACTCCATATATGTTTTGATTCTTGATTTTTTTCTTCAAAAAGGAAAATCAAGAAGAGGGGAAATTTGAATTTCTTTTTTTTTCCTTTTGTTTCACAAAGTGGTATTTTTCTTGTCTCATCAATCCCAATTTATCTGGAAATTGATAAATTATTTTTTCTACATCTTACTTTTAAAAGGATTGTTACTAGTAGGGTTTATATATAAATTCTAAAGGAACCAGCCAAATGTTGTAATTTGAGTTGAAAAAGGCAAGAGAGGGTGAGATCAATAGAGAGGAAAAAAAAGCCAAATTGAGAGAAATTTCTTTCTTTTAATTTTTTTTTTGAGATGTCTCTAACAGGAAATGATGATGAAACTGGGACTCAAAACAACAAATTAATGAAGGCACTCAAAATGATTACTGCCCGACTTGATGCGTTAGAGATTGCATAAATCCATATAATCTAGTGAACATGACCGATGTAAGGAGAATCCATCAAAAACCGATCCCTCAAGTTAGGAGACAAGCTTTCCGAGCTCCTCAAGTCCAGCAAACTGAGGATCAATTTGGTGATTTTGAAGACAAATTTGAAGAAGCTTACCAATAGAGAAACGAAAGGAGGGCCCCACGAGTTAGGGTTGAGGATGACAATCTTAGTAGCATGAAGATGAAGATTCGTACTTTCAATGGGTCAAGAGATCGAGACTTGTACCTTGATTGGGAGAGGAAAGTAGAGGCCATCTTTAATTGTCATGACTACTCTTAAGGTAAGAAGGTTAAACTTGCTGTGGTTGAATTTTCTGACTATGTTGCTAGTTTGTGGAAGAAATTTTGCAGAGACAAAATAGATAATGGAGAACTATTCGTTTCTACATGGGGCGAGATGAAGAGGGTTACGAGAAAATGTTTTGTCCCATCACACTTCAAAAGAGATCTGCAAAAACGCCTTCAAACTCTGAAGCAAGGTTCTATGTTTGTGGATGATTATTTCAAGGCTATGGATATGGCTATGATCCAAGCTAATTGTAATGAGGACGAGGAGGCCACTATGGAAAGATTTCTTAATGGTTTAAATGGAAAAATAGTTGATGTAGTATAATTGCAACAATTTGTGAATTCAGATGAATTGGTTGAGTTGGCTGTAAAAGTAGAAAAACAAAATAAAAGGAAGCAACAAGCTAGTTCATGGAAGAATCGATCTACTACAACTACAAGGAAGTCATGGCCAACACATGAGGAGAAATCTATGCCTAAATCACAAGATGACAAGGGGAAAGGTAAATGGGAGGCCAAAGATGGAGGTAAGACTTTTAACACAAAAATTTCTACTCCTGCTACCCCTTCTAATGCTATACAATGTCAGAAGTGTCAAGGGAGTGGACATAAGGCATTTGAATGTCCAAATAGAAGAGTTGTCTTAATTAACGATAATGGGGAATATGAGAGTGAAAAAGGTGAGGGGAAAAAAGAAGAAGAGGGTGTTAGGGGTGAGGATGAAAGAGATATGGCTCCTCATAATGACAGACAATTTTCGGGGTATTTAGGCGTCTTATGAATATTAATATGGGAGAGCTTGATGAGGCACAATGAGAGAGTATTTTTCATACACGATGTGGGATAAAAGGTAGAATTTGCTCTATGATCATTGATAATGGTAGTTGTGCTCATGTGGTGAGTACATATGCGGTGGAGAAATTGGGTATTTCATACATGAAACATAAGGCCAATTACAAGTTTCAATGGTTGAATGAACGTGAGGAGCTTAAGGTGAGTAAACAATGCATTGTATCCTTTTTTATTGGAGAGTATTTTGATGAAGTTCTTTGTGATGTTGTGCCAATGCAACTTTGTCATATTTTATTGGGCCGACCCTTGTAATATGATAGATATGCTTCCCATGATGGGAGGAGGAATAAGTACTCTCTTGAACATAAGGACAAAAATTATATTCTTGCACCATTAACTCCTTCTCAAGGGTATGAAGACCAACAACGACTAAAAGAAACAATGGAAAAACATGGGGAAGGATAAAAAAAAGAGTCAAAAATTTGAGAGAGAGGAAAAATTCAAGTGAGGCGTGATAAGTGGGAGAGCAACAATGAGGAAAAAGAAAAGTCGGGAATGAGTGATAGAAAATAGAGAATTTGTGAGATGAAAGAGGCTAAGGGTGAAAAAATTGTGAGCTTGCAAAAGCCAAAGAGTGTTTACTTGCAAAAAAAGATGGGCTGCCCATTATTCTTCTCACTTATAGGGAAGTTATGATTAACACTAACAATTCAACTCTTTTTTTGCCTAGTGTTGTATCAACTCTTTTGAAGGATTTTGACGATGTATTTTCTCTAGATATCCTTAAGGGATTACCTCCTTTGAGAGGAATAGAACATTAAATTGACTTTGTTCCTGGATCTCAACTTTCGAATAGGCTCGCTTATAGAAGCTATCCAGATGAAACAAGAGAACTAATAAGGCAAGTAGAGGAATTTCTTGAAAAGGGGTTTGTGAGAGAAAGCATGAGTCCATGTTCTGTGCATGTGCTCTTGGTACCAAAAAAAGATGGAACTTGGAGGATGTGTGAGGATTGTCGTGCCATCAACAAAATAACGGTAAAGTATCGACATCCTATCCCCCGCCTAGATGATATGCTTGACCAATTGTATGGCTCTAAAATATTTTCAAAAGTTGACTTAAAAGGTGGATACCACAAAATTTGAATGGATCCCGGAGATGAGTGGAAAACAACTCTCAAAACTAAGTATGGATTGTATGAGTGGTTGGTCATGCCGTTTGGCTTAACTAATGAATCTTGTAATTTTATGAGGCTAATGAACCATATCTTTAAAGATTTTCATGGCAAGTTTGTGATGGTATATTTTAATGATATTCTGATCTTTTCTACATCTCTTGAAGAACATGTGGAACACGTGTGGTTAGTTTTTTATGTGCTTAGGGAGCAACAATTGTATGCTAATCTAGCCAAGTGCATGTTTTGTGTTGATAAAGTAGTCTTTCTTGGTTTTGTTGTTAGCTCGAATGGTGTTGAATTTGGCGAAGATAAAATTAAAGCAATAAAAGAATGGCATATTCCAAAGAGTGTAACTGAAGTGAGGAGTTTTCATGGACTTGCTAGTTTTTATAGGAGATTTGTGAAGGATTATTAGTACAATTGTTGCGCCATTAACATAAGTCATTAAAAAGGATGAGGTATTTAATTGGGGAAAAGAACAAGAGCATGCATTTAATGTCTTGAAAGATAAGTTGTGTTATGCTCCTTTGTTACAATTACCTGATTTTTCTAAATCTTTTGAAGTTGAATGTGATGCTAGTGGAAAGGGCATATGGGTTGTTCTAATGCAAGATTCTAAGCCTATTGCATATTTTAGTGAGAAATTGAGTGGAGCTACTTTGAATTATTCTACTTATGATCGTGAATTGTATGCCTTGGTAAGGGCTTTGGCTACTTGTCAATATTACTTATGGCCGCGTGAGTTTGTGATAAAGATTGACCATGAATCATTGAGGTACTTGAAAAGCCAAGCTAAGTAAAGTAAATGACATCCCAAGTGGGTGGAGTTCATTGAGACATTTCCTTATGTGATTTCATACAAACAAGGTAAGGAGAACGTTGTGGCTGATGCATTGTCCCGAAGATACGTGCTCTTTTCTACTCTTACTTCTAAGCTGATGGGATTTGATCACATTAAAACTCTGTATGCTAAGATTCTTTGGGGTTGCTTATGATGCATGTTTGAAGGGACCCTTTGAGAAATTCACTTTACGTGATGGGTTCCTTTTCAAGGAAAATAAGTTCTGTGTGCCTATATGTTCATTGTGTGATGTTTTTGTAAGAGAGGCACATTGTGGGGGACTTACGGGTCACTTTGGAGTGCCAAAAACCTTAGATATACTTGCTGAAAATTTCTTTTGGACAGGCACGTGCAAGGCTGTAGAAAAATTTTGTGCACAATGTTTAGAATGTAGACATGCTAAATCTAGGGTTTTACCACATGGGTTGTATACTCCATTACCTGTTCCAATTTCTCGTTGGATAGATATCTCCATGGATTTTGTCTTAGGTTTACCAAAAATGAAAAATGGCAAGGATAGTGTCTTGGTTGTGGTGGATAGATTCTCCATGATGGCTCGTTTCATTCCATGTTTGAAAACTAATGATGCTTATCATGTGTCTGATTTGTTTATTAAGGAGGTGGTGAAATTACATGGCATACCTAGAACTATTGTTAGTGATAGGGATGTTAAGTTTTTAAGTCACTTTTGGCGTATTCTTTGGGAAAGGTTAGGGACCAAATTGTTATTTTCTACTTCTTCTCACCCCCAAACCGATGTGCAAACTGAGGCAGTGAATAGAACTTTAGGGAACATGTTGAGGGTTGTTTTAAAAGGTAAATTAACTTCTTGGGAGGATCACTTTCCTTTGGTGGAATTTGCTTATAATAGAGCTATTCATTCTTCGACTAGGTCTTCTCCTTTTGAAGTTGTTTATGGTTTTAACCCCCATACTCCCCTTGATTTAGTACCACTGCCTACTAATGATATTGCTAGTCTTGATGGAAATAATAAAGCTGAGATGATGAGGAAGATACATGAACAAACTAAACTGGCCATTGAAAGACGGAATAAACAAGTTACCTTGAGAAGAAACAAAGGGTGAAAGCAAGTCATTTTTGAGCCTGGGGAGTTAGTTTGGATTCACATACGTAAAGAATGGTTTCCCACCAAAAGGAAGTCTAAATTGCATCCTAGAGGCGATAGATCCTTCAAAGCTCTCGAGCGCATTTGAGACAATGCTTACAAATTGGATTTGCCTGGTGAGTATCAAGTAAGTGCTACTTTCAATGTTGCTCACTTGTCCTTGTTTGATGTAGGGTCTAATTCGAGGACAAATTCTTTTCAAGAAGTAGGGGATGATAGCTCCATGGGAACGACTGAGGCTATAGAAGCCCTAGGAAGGCGATCAAGGTTTCAAGATAAGAGGCTTCAATGGGAAATCAAGAAGATGCTTATCATAGAAGAAATGCCCAAGAAAAAGTCCAAGAATTGTGGAGAAGAATGGAGTAGGTGCTACACATATTTTATGGTTCAAGTCCAAGCCCAAATGGAAGAAGATTGGGCCAAACAAAGCCCAACAAAGGAGCCAAAAAACTGAATGGTTAAAGTCAAAGTTTAGTCAAAGTTTCCTAGTTTAAAAACCTTTATTTTAAAGTTTCTTAGTTTAAAGTTTTCCTAGTTTTAAAGTTACCTAGTTTAAAAGTTTCCTAGTTTAAAGTTCCCATAAAAGTAGGATTTAAATCCCATCCTATTTGGGATAGGTTTTCCCTATATATAGGGGTTTGATTTTATTATTTTGACAGTCAATATTATTATTGATTGAGAGTTTCTCTTCTTTACACCGTTGTGTGTGGCTACATGGAATTTATCTTACAACCTTATAAGAACGATTCTTAAGAAGTGAGACTAATTCTGTGCATTGATATCTTTGGTTCTTATTCGTAAATTAAAGAAGGTAATTAGTCTTATACTAATTATTGTCTCTAGTTTCTTTGTATTAGGGGTGTAGATCACTTTTGATCAAAGTTCTTGAATTGACTATATTAGTATCATAATTAGTCTTAATCCACTAATTTTGAATACTAAGATCAATTAGGGTTCTTAGTACTTTATTTTGATATTGGGGATTTTTGTTCTTAAACTTTGTATAGCTTTCAATTTATGTCTTTAATCTTCCTAATTTCGCTTCCACGTTATTTTCTTGTTTATTCTGGTAACCCGATTCTTATCAACATGGTTAGCAGTCTTGTGCCGAGTGTTGATATAAGTGAACCACCAGGAACCAAAGAACTTAGTAGAGCTAGGATTAGTATCAAATGGAACAAATGAAAACTTCCATTAGAATTGACAAAACCTTGTATCAATTTCTTCGGTGTAATCTGCAGACTGGAAATATTTTCTTCTAATTGGAAGTTAATAGGCTAATTGATGGAAGGGGACAACCTGAGTCATACCAAACTGTCGAGCAAATAGATTTGGAGAATAATGGTCTACCCCATATTTGCACTTCGAAGATTCATCTAGAAGGATACTATAAGGGAGGTCTCGAGCAATGAGATAACTGGCCCAAATGTCTTGTAGCTCTGGATTATTAAGTTTTTAGAAGTTAGGATCAAGTGACTTCTTAACCCACACAGGTCCAAACTTCTTAGAAGAAAATGGGGTGAATTGGCTGGTAGTTCTAGATGTGCATTTATGAAAGAAGAGAAAGTATTCCTTGAACACTTTAGGTCTCAACACGCCTTCTCTTAGGTTGGAATTTTGGAAAGTAAAACTATATCCAGAACTGCAAGATCCAGAATGGACCTCTTTCATAAAGAAATTTGCCCATAATGATTTCAGTGCACCCATGATATGAATTAGACAAGAGAAAGGGTGCCAAAGCAAGCTTTCTACCCGCAGCAAGAGCAAATGCCAGTTTTTTGCATTAGTTGATCATGTTTAAAGAAGAGTCACAAAACCAATGCTCGCTGAGCCACGTAAACAGAAAATATATCTGTTCTTTCTCTGTCACAACAGTTTCTACCTCTACACATTGAGAAATTTATGGTCGATCCAGCCATACCAAGCATGGCACTGACTTCCTTCCCATGTGGCCTAAGTCCTGTCAAGGCAACAATATCTAGTACTATGGGCCCCATCATACCAAATCTGAAGTGGAATGAGTATGTGGAGATTGACCAATAGAACAAGGCAGCATACATAAGATTTTCGTGCATGAGAACATAATTTTTTGGCAACTGAATGTAATCATATATATCAGCTGACTTCCAGACTTCCCCTTTGTACTCCTCAACTCTATCTACCCTATCAATCCACCTTTTTGTTACAGAAGACCTTGAATACCGATACTTGCCTCCAAACCAATCAGGTCGCACAGAGTGTGGAAGTAGTTTCTCTCCTTCAGCTAAGGAGTAAAGAGGAGAGAGCTCCGGAGGATATATAGTCTTAAAACATGGACCTAGTATAGTGATCCAGGAATAGGAACAAATGTTTTGTCAACAATCAACTCTTTGTTCACCTTTTGCATTTTCTTGGTGACATTTTTCTTTGACTGGAAAACTTCAGTACCTAGGCTTCCAACTTTATCTTTTGCCATTTCTAGTTTTCTTCCACTAGAGAAAGTTAAGAAAAATAGATTGTAAAAACCTCACAGAAAAACCTGCAGACATGAATGCATAATTTGACTTCTTTCAACCATTAGAATTATTAACTTCTAGGCGAAGACAACGAAACATGGGAAACATATTAAAGAAGTTCACATTCGTTGTCTGTTGCTCTAAACCATTTGTATAATTCTGAAACTTCGTAGCAGATAAATGAATTCAGCCTTGTTAACTCATTTCTTTAGGAATCTTCATCCATTTAGATTTTGTTAAATGGTTATTCCATTGTCCCAAATGCATTAATGGAACAAATGAAGTATTGTATTGATTATCCACTAACATTAACAACAACAACATACCCAGTGTAATCCCTTGATATATTCTAGTGTTTTGATGATCCTCACAAATGCAGGGACCTGGTCCTTGGCAGAGTACTTCCGTCTAGTTTCAAAGTGGAGCAAAGCTATAAAGTTAGCTTTACAGCTGTCTTGTCAGATTGGTTGGTGAGATGTGCAGCGTACTTCACCAATAGGAAGGGTGGACGAAGTTTTTTTGTTTAAGGGTAAAAACCCTTGTTGGTAACATATATATATACAATAATAAACAAACAACATCATTCATTCAAGAAGAGAGAAAGCTAGCAAATCTTTTTCAAGAACTCAAGCATCAAAGAACGCAGCAAGGGACCTGGTCCTGGAAAGTTTGTGAACGAGAAAAGGAGGAAACGACAGATGTGAAAAGGCTGGCAACTATGATGTGGTTGGTGCACAACCTTTAATGACAGCAGGCTTTCAGCCAATGGCCTTGTCCCAAGGGTGTATGTCCACCTTTGATAATAGTCTCTTCTTAAAAACACAAACCCAAGTTTTGGCAAATAAAGTTGTGAATTTTCTGAAAATTCACAAGCTAAAAGGAAAAGGCCATCTTCAAGAAGTATTATCCTTAAAAGCAATAGGGACCTGATAGAGTTGCAAGCTGTCTAGTTGTCTTAGGATTATATCTTCCGTGCTACATTGTAAATCTATTCCTAATCTATAAAGGAATTAGATCGTTGTTTAGTTCGTCTAAAAGTCTAAGTCAGTTAAGGTCAACTTATTTAGTGGGCAACATTGTTGCTGCTTAGTCAAATTCCAAGTCATCTAGTGGTAGGTGGTTTAGTAGGCAACGTGGTTGTTGCTTAATCAAAATTCTAAGTCATCTTGGTGGAATGGTTTAGTGGGAAACGCAGTTATTGCTTAGTCAAATTCTAAGTTATCTAGAGGTGGGTAGCTTAGTGGGCAATAATGTTATTGCTTAGTTGCTTTCTTTGTAGTAGATGTGCTACATTGAGAGGGAAGGGATTTAGAGGTAAATTCTAGGTTGCAAGCGTTGTAATCTGAATCATTACTACGTTTGAGTTAACTGGAGGTTGGGTTGAAAAGTCTGTGAGGACCGATCGTGGTTTTCACCGCCCTTGAGCAAGGGAGTTTCTACATAAAATCATTGTTCAGATTTTACTTTCTGCATTATTTTAGTTGCTATTCTTGTTGAGTTATGGGACCTGGTCCATTGACGGTTATTGGATGCATATATCCCAACAATTGGTATTAGAGCAGGTGCTCTTTAGCCGGTTAACACCAAGAGAGATTCCAGTAGAAGAATGGCTGCTCCACTAAGCTGCAATAAGGTCGGTCTCCAATGAAGCCATCTCTGTTTGATGGTCAGAACTATTGGTGGTGGAAAAAGTACATGTTTTACTTTATAATGGCTAAAGATTGTGAGCTGTGGGATGTCATTTGTTAGGGTCACTATGTGCCAGCTATAGAAATAAAATATGGGGATGTCACAAGGGTCGTTCTCAAAACCCGACGACAATACAATGACTTCGACAAAAGGGGAGTTGAGAAAAATCACAAGGCTAGGAAGCTCTTAATGTGTGGAATCAGAGCAAATGTATGTGATCTTATTTCTTCATGCGAATCAACCAAAGAAATTAGGGATCTGCTGAAAACTACCTATGAGGGCACTGAGGAAATAAGGAATATAAACTAGATTTCTTTACTGCTCAGTTCGATAGTTTCACCATGAAAGAAGGTGAACATGTTCATGAAATGCGCACAAGACTTTCCAACATTACAAGTGAGCTCATTCTCTTGGAAGAACCAGTCCTCGTGTATAGACAAGTCTCCAATATTCTGTAAATTTTTCCCAGATCTTGGACAAATGGTTTTGCGACTGGCAATCAGACAAGGGAACCTGAAGAAATGGCTTTGTGTGCTCTGTTTGAGCATCTTCAAGCTCATGATATGCATAGAAAATATGAAGACATGAGGGCAGAACTGACTGGCGAAGCTGACCACAAGGAAGTAAAAGACAAAGAAGGGGACCAGATCCGTCCCAATATAAGAAGGAGAGAGGCCTTTTTCCAGGTGGTGAAAAGGAAGATAACTACATGGGAAGATTCCTCGAGTGATTCAGATGACTCTGAGCACTCTAATGAGGCCTTTATGGAAAAATCTGACGATGAATAAGCTGAAGAAGAGGTAACCCTTTCTGATCTTACACAAAACATGCATGTTTACTCTGTTGAGAAGTCTAGCCGGTGTTTTGATTAATTCATTGAGTTAACAACTGAAAATGATACTATGAACAATGGCCTATATATCCTTCATGAAGAAAAGGTAGCCTTGGTTGACCAAATGTCTGTTGTGGAAGAACAATTGATAGTTCTAGAAGCTGGAAATCTAGAACTTAGGGAAAAAATAAAGATGTTAAGTGAGAAATGTGGCAGAGGAAAGGGAGAGGCCAGCAACTTGCAAATTGATCTAGAAACCAGTTTGAATACTGCTGAAACAAAACTTGCTATGGCCTTGGAGAGAAATCATAAGTTAGATAGGGACCTGGTCCGTGTAAAAGAGGAACTAGAAAAATCCCTCAAATGGACCAATTCCTCTAAGATCCTTACAAATCTAATTGGTCAAGGAAACAATAGTAGAAAAGGTATGGGCTGTGAGAAGATAGATTTCCCACACAATCCACACTACAAATCTGTTTCTGATGCTGACGATCTCCTGTGTATGCATTGTGGTCGAGATGGACATCTTAAGAGAGATTGTCCTGTTTTAAAAAAATATGAAGGAAGTTCGTCAAACTATTCCAAACAGAGGAATAGACTAAAGAAGGGACCTGGTCTAGACAAAAGCTTTTCTTATCACTCTGTCTTACTCGGAACTCCGTCTCAAATGGGTTCCCAAGGCTAACAAGTGATTTGCTATGCATGTGAGAGGAGGGAGCATCAATCAGTATTGGTTTATGAATAGTGGATGCTCAAAACACCTGACTGAGAAAACTACAAAACTTCCTCTCTCTTTCAAGGCACTTCAAGGTGGAGGTGTCTCATTTGGCGATGGTAAGAAAGGGTATATTTGTGGTGTAGGCATGTTTGAAAGTCTGTGGAACACACTATTAAGGATGTGTACTATGCCAATGGTTGAAGTACAATCTTTCAAGTGTTTCACAAATTTGTGATGAATAAAATGAAGTGAAGTTCTTATCAGACAGAACGTGTGGTCACAAACTTGCTCTCTCGGGCGATGATCTTGATAGAAAAGAGATGCAAAAACTTGTATATTGTTAATTTGAATATTGCTCGTAGTGATAGTCTCACTCGCCTTAGTGCTCAAGGTGAGAATGCTAAGGTATGACACAAGAAACTTGCTCATGTGAGTGCTTCTCTATACACAAACTTTTGTCAGGGACCTGGTCCGCAGTCTGCACGAAGTGAAATTTACAGATTACAAAGGTTATGACGTTGGTGTAAAGAGAAGCAGATCAGACCATCCTTTGGGTGGAATAAGCAAACTTTTAATCTTCCAAAGAACCTTCCGAAGTGGTAAATGGTACATGGTTTGTGACCAAAATGATGATATTGAGAAGTTTGATCTCAATGATGTTGAAAGATTATTTGTGGTATATTCTTCCTCCAGCAGGTCTAATCCGGTATATAAAAATTTGTGCATTGAAAAGGATGTTCATATGATTTTTGATGAGTCTGGAAGAATTGAGAAGTTGCAAGATAAAAAATATTATGAGATGGAAGATCAACTGCGTCAGATTCAGAGAGAAGGTCTAAACAGTGAGCTTGCTGAAGAAAATATCATCTTCATGAATCCAACAATCCCAAAGAAGCTGATGTAGAGGATGAACCTGATGAAGGACCCAATCCAGTAGACAATGTTGAACAAAGATGATGCAGTTCAAACTGATAATGCGAATTCTGAAGGTGAAACTGAAGAAGATGATCAATCTCAGTGTGAAAGAAGCAAAGTATGTCACTCGGTTCCCGACAAGCTGACAGGTTGTCCAAGTTCCTCTTCAACAATGGTTTCAAAAGAGTGAGTTTTGAAATGAGCATGATGGAAGAAGTAAATTTTTTCTTGGAGCTATAAACCAAGCAAACTTCTAAAGATTTGCAAAATGGAAGGTCAAGTGGCTGACATCTTCACCAAAGTTCTAAGCAAGGACCAGTTTTTCTAGAGCAGGGACCTGGTTCTAGCTCAGAGAAGCTATTGAAGAAGTTTCATATTATGGATGCGAAGTCAACTAATACTCCCATGGGTATCAACTCGGTGCTGGATACTAGTAGATATGGTCCAGATATAAATGATACAAGTGTTAGGATTTGTGCAAGATTCCGAGCTTGTCCAACGGAATCACTTTCGAAGGCTGCCAAGAGAATCCTAAGACACTTGATGAGGACAGGGACCTGGCTCTACTCTATCCATCAGGAGATTTTGTGTTGATTGGAGGAATATGGTGATGCTGATTATGCTAGGTATCAAGCTAATAGAAAGAGCAGAAATGACTCACTCTCTAGGATGATCTCTCATTCATGGGGAACTAAAAGGAAAGATTCAGTTGCTCTTTCAACAACTGAGGGATAGTATGTAGAAGGTGCTGTATGATGGGCTCAATCTTCTGGATCAAGTAGCAACTTGAAGCTTTTAAAAGACCTGGTCAAGATAAACAAATTGAAGTTGGTGATACTGAAATTGAACTGAATGGATCCTGCCTGAAGCAATCAACCCTCTCATGACTATGTAAAGGGAGCAGGTATCCTTGTTTTTCAGTTATTTATGTTTTAGAAAATTCAGTCTTATACCTTTTGTAGGTATACACATGGTAGACTTGCTGAAGGAAAAGAGAGGCCAGGACAAATCTAGGCAATCACATTCAATCTACAGAGAGGGACCTGGTCCGATCTCAAAGATTAGTACTCTTAACATTGCATTTTGATTTATGCATGAGAACCATTGCAGCTGCCACATGTCTGATCGTTATGCCATCTTTTGAATCCCAAGATGATACTTGCTTCCCTTGTGCTCCATATCTTTTTCCTTATCCTCGGAAAACTCAAATTCCCTTCCAAAAATAAGAAATTTTCAACACCCTCTTTCTTCGTCTCTCAAAAAACATTTCAAATGCTTAAACCCTTTGTTCCTGCTGGAGAATTTTCCGATGAAGAAATTTCTTAGTGTGAAGAGGGACCATGTCCAAAAAGCAAAAGAAGAAGGTGCAAAATATGATGTTCAAAAAGGGTAAGGGTTGATACTATGAGAACTCAAAGTATTTTGAATAGAAAGGTGTCTCACTTTATATATATATAAAATGAACTGGTCCCTTAGTTATTGACCTATTCATCTCAGAGACGTTGAGTAAGTTTGAGGTTACCAATCCTTCTATCACATATGCGAGAATACATGCACAAGATCATGTCTACTAAGGATGGTAAATATGGCATGAGATATGGGTACTTTCTGACCTGGAATGTTAACATGTTGATGGGAATAGAAAAAAAAGGTAATGTGTCTAAGCTGTTGGTGGAACATGAGAAACTCAAGCTTGCTTTAGAAGCTATGATAGCTGGTGTTGCTAATAGGGATACTTAAATAGTGTGTTTGAAGGCTCAACGGAAATCACAATCAGAGGGACCAGGTTGAGAAAAACTGGCAGCCTGAAGACTTACCATGAAGCCCGGGCAGCGAAGAACATTGAACTTCCAGAGAGGCTTCTGAGAAATCATGCTGAGGCAAATGCTCTCCTAATCTTACACTGTCAATCCCTTGTTCTTAATCCCCTCACTCCTCCTAAATTCCCGTGTTCCTAAGCCCCTCACTCCTCCTAACTCCCGTGTCAGTCCTCCTCATTTTCTATCGAAATTCAGTGGGCATTGTCTTGGTTCTAAGTCATAATGATGTCTGCAATGCTTTATTTCTGAATGAAAAAAATTTATCTTGTTTCTGCTGACTTGTCTCATTACTTTATGCATTTTTACTCATTCTCAGTGTTGCCCAAGTGGCCATGAATTCGCTTGAACTACATTTCTGGAAATTTGGTTTACTGCTTTAACCCTTTTTTATGATGTCAAAAGGGGGGAGATTGTTAGGGTATGAGATCAATGATTACATGGTCATGTCGACAGGGGAAAGAAGTGCTACTTGAAGAGTACATGGTCATGTCGATAGGGGGAAGAAGTGCTACTTGAAGAGGATATGGTCATGTTGATTAGGGGGAGAAGTTGAAAAAAGTTTGTCATCATCAAAAAGGGGGAAACTGCTATTTTGTTGTTGGTGTGATGTTTTGATGATTTGACAAACTTCGGGAATGATGCAAAAAGGGGACCAATCCAGTTATCTGAAGAGGCGTGCTGATAGGGAGAACTGGTGAAAGGGGGAAGAAGGTGAGTAAGTATGTTATCATCAAAAAGGGGGGAAATGTTACCTTGGAGCTGATGGTAAGTTTTGATGATTTAACAAACTTAGGGATCTAACAAGGGACAGATCCATGAAAGAGTCTTCTGGTATTGGGACTGATTAAAGGGAAATGAATGAATAAACTCAGCATGAGAAATATTTTTGTGTCTTCATCAAAAAGGGGGAAAATGTTATATTCTAGTGTTTTGATGATCCTCACAAATGCAGGGACCTGGTCTTTGGTAGAGTACTTTTGTCCAGTTTCAAAGTTGTCCAAAGCTGTAAAGCTAACTTTACAGCTTTCTTGTCAGGTTGGTTGGTGAGATGTGCAACGTACTTCACCAATAGGAAGGGCGGACAAAGTTGTTTGTTTAAGTGGTAAAAACCCTTGTTGGTAACTGATATATATACAACAATAAACAAACAACATCAATCATTCAAGAAGAGAGAAAGCTAGCAAGTCTTTTTCAAGAACTCAAGCCTCAAAGAACGCAACAAGCGACCGGAAAGTCTGCGAACGAGAAAAGGATGAAAAGACAGCTATGAAAAGGCTGCCAACTCTAATGTGGTTGGTGCACAACCTTTCATGACAGCAGGCTTTCAACCAATGGCCTTGTCCCAAGGGTTTGTGTCCACTTTGATAATAGTCTTCTTAAAAACACAAACCCAAGTTTTGGCAAATAAAGTTGTGAATTTTCTGAAAATTCACAAGCTAAAAGGAAAAGGCCATCTTCAAGAAGTATTATCCTTAAAAGCAATAGGGACCTGATAGAGTTGCAAGCTGTCTAGTTGTCTTAGGATTATATCTTCCGTGCTACATTGTAAATCTATTCCTAATCTATAAAGGAATTAGATCGTTGTTTAGTTCGTCTAAAAGTC
This sequence comes from Solanum tuberosum, assembly GCF_000226075.1. NCBI lineage: Eukaryota > Viridiplantae > Streptophyta > Magnoliopsida > Solanales > Solanaceae > Solanum > Solanum tuberosum. The sequence continues at coordinate 150,440 of NW_006239093.1, read as the reverse complement.
TAAGTCAGTTAAGGTCAACTGATTTAGTGGGCAGCATTGTTGCTGCTTAGTCAAATTCCAAGTCATCTAGTGGTAGGTGGTTTAGTGGACAATGTGGTTGTTGCTTAATCAAAATTCTAAGTCATCTTGGTGGAATGGTTTAGTGCGAAACGCAGTTGTTGCTCAGTCAAATTCTAAGTTATCTAGAGGTGGGTTGCTTAGTGGGCAATAGTGTTATTGCTTAGTTGCTTTCTTTGTAGTAGATGTGCTACATTGAGGGGGTAAGGGATTTAGAGGTAAATCCCCAGGTTGCAAACATTGTAATCTGAATCGTTGCTCCGTTTGAGTTAAATGGAGGTCGGGTTGAAAAGCTTGTCAGGACAAGTCGTGGTTTTCACCTCTCTTGAGCAAAGGGGTTTCCACGTAAAATCATTGTGCAGATTTTACTTCCAGCCATTTACTTTCTGCATTTATTTCAGTTGTTGTTCCTGCTGAGTCAAGGAACCTGGTCCATTGACGTATAGTGAACGCGTACTACTGCGTGTGCTTATATTACTGTTCTTACCGTGTCAAGGGACTTGGTCCATTGACTGTTAGTGGACGCACATATCCCAACATCCCACAAGTGGGTCTGGGGAGGATATGATTTACCCTTACCTTTGTGGGGTAGAGACATTGCTTGCAACAGTTCCTCGGCTCAAAAGAAATAAAATCAAAGCAAGATTGAAAGGAAAATAACAATACTACTAGTGAAAATTGAAGAATAAGATACTACATGACTACTAACTAAACTGACCCCTTGCCTTCCTCACATAAAAGTATGATAACTCTCGGCTACTTACTACCCTTCTACCCATTATTTAATTCTCGGTTAACAAGTATCTAGTTCATATCAGTGCATAGTAACTCGGCCTACTAATTCATCTAATTTTGTTGATCACTAAGCCACATCTTGGATCAAGTTCACTCCTTTACAAAAAAAGGAGAAACAACAAGAGTACAACTATAAAACTAATGCATTTGGCTATCTATATTACATTTATGAGAGAACCATTGAAATATACTAAAGGGTGATACATAAATCATGCAAAGCTCATGAAAAACAAATGTGAATTTTCACCAAAAGAAATAGCATCTTGAATCAACAACATACATTACAGTGCTGAGTTACCATTGATAAGGTGGAAGAAGCTTTTTTAGGTTACCCGATAACTAAAATTGCTTATTCTTCACAACGAGAGAGTTTCTTCTTTTTCACAAGAGGGTTTTGCTTAGAAACCTGAGAAAATTAAATGAAATGTGTCAATTAAGTCTTGTTTTTGTTTTTGGTGACACTTTGACCAAGAAAGGGTCAAATCCAATTTAAAATGTAATTAAGTAAATCTTGGACCAAATTAACATTTTCAAAACTTTCTAATCTTTTATAAAATACAAAAAAACACTTCATTTTTTTATTTTTATAATTCTATCCAAACCATTTAAAAAAAGTAAAAGAAAATAGAATTTTCTCTTCTTCTTCTTCTCCCATCGTTCTTCTCTTCTTCTTCTTCTTCCTTAGAAAATTCGACTATCAACAAATATTCTCCCCATTATCTTCCTCCTCATCTCCGGCCGTCACTCTCTCTTTCTGAGCTGAAGAACGTGTTCGACTTAAAAAGGGTATGTCATTTTCTTCAAAGATTTTACAATTTTCGAACAATACATTCTTGGTAGTAAGATTTTTCCTGGGTTAATGTACAATAAATAGTTCTATAAATGTGAAAATTGAATAATGGTGTAATTGTACCTATTTTTTATTATTTTAAAAAAAATTAACAAACCCAAAAAAATCCTAATTTTGAGAAAATGTATATGTATTGTTGTGGTTCAGTGAAAGTCATTTTTTGTTGCATTTGGTATTATTTTTGTGACCATTATGTTCATATGATTTTAGAAATATAGTCTCGTATGTTGCAACATTTTAGTGATATGTTGGTACATATTCCAATAGAGTTGTCATATGTTGGAACATGTCACCTATGTGTTAGGGAAACAAAATGGTCATCTTTAGTAACAAGTTACCCATCTGTGACAACAAAAGATTCATCTGTGGCAACAAAAGATTCATCTATGTCAATAAAGGTACATCTATGGCAACATAATGTCCATTTGTGTCAACATAAGTATAAATTGGTACCCATTATTATTTTATAATCAATTGTAAACTCGAAACCTTTTTTTATTTACCTTGTAGATCAAATGACACAAGAAGCTTCATCTATGGCAACAACTCAATCTTTTGTTGGTGATGCTTCCTCTTCTAACATCAAATGCTCTTTTTGTCGCTGCAAAGAATGTGAGCAACAACATGATTATTTTATTATTCGTGTTAAATAACTCTCTAATATTTTTAAGGAAATGACTTATAATATTGATGTGCATACATCCAAGAAGATTTCACATCCTTTGAAGTGTAGGAGGTTGAAAAAATCTATTTCCCAATCACTATCTATAAGTAGTAAAAGAAAAAAATCAATGACTATTGCTCTAGTATCTTCCTCAACCCCAAAAGGTAAGGAGAAAGAGAAGGAGAGAGAGAAAGGGAAAGAGAATGAGAAAGGGAAAGAGAATGAGAAAGCGAAAGAGAAAGAGAAAGAGAAAAAGAAAAAGAAAGAGAAGAAAGTAGTCAGTTGTGATGTGAAGCAAAAATATCCATTTGAAGGTTTTAACATTACCGGCGAGGATCCAACTGAACTAATGCCATCCTTCTCGCAATGGATAAACGAGGGTCTTTACAAGCATCATGCAAAAAAGTAAAGTTGTTCAACTATTATTAGTATTTCTTCTTGATGTCCACTAAATATTTATATATAATGTTTACACAATTACAGAAGATGCAAGGATGATCGCTACTTAGTAAATTGTTCGAAACTTGAATTCAAACAACTTGACTTTGTTGTTGCATTTCCAAAGAAAAAGGACTGGTTCTACGTAATGTCTCAACCCAATAGATGTTGGACTGATGAGGTAAATCCATGTCCACTTATGTTTTGATTAAGATATGAATACATACAAATAATTGATAAAAAAATACATTGTTGATGCATGTGTGCTGTATGTTGATGTCATTTTATAGTATTTGTCGAAGAAGTCAAAGCAACAGAGTCATTCTAAATATCGATATACCACTACTAATTGTTATTTCAAAACATATATTGACAATATCAGTGTTGTTCCTGAAAATGAGAATGAAATCGTTGACACTATCAAAGGGTTTGGTATACCTCCTGGACTGCCTTGGCACCTCACAGATGAAGTTTATGTCCCTGTAAATTGTAATGGGGAGTTTCATTGGGTCTTGGTTGTCATTGTATTGAAGGAACGATCCATAAAGGTGTATGATTCGATATCCTCATCTAGGATTAATAGAAAATTGTCTATTGAGATTTAGAAGTTGTCTACAATGTTGCCAAAGTACCTTGAATCTAGCGGAATTTTTGAGCAAAAAGACCGAACCAACTTGTCAGTTCTTGAATCTTACTAGGGAAAGAACAAATCTCACCCATTCGAAGTCATAAATGTTACTGAAATTTTCCAATAAGAAAACAATAGTCTGTAAGTATCATATTATTTTTTTGTCTTACCACTAGCGAAATGTGATGTTATTAGGTTTATTATATTTTCTAATTCATGATATACCATGCAGAGATTGTGAACGTTTTGTTGCTGCATATGCTGAGTTTTTGAGTGATGGACTACAAGTACCATCTTATGGAATTATTTATCAATCCCTTCGCATGAGATATGATTCACTCCTATGGAATTATGAGATTTTAAATGCTTGGAGTGGCTATGTTAGTGACAATGACGACCCACAGCGGCCTAGACCTAAAAAAGCAAAGTTCATATCTCCAGATGAAAATATTGTGGTTACCACCATTTATTAGATATAGTTTTAATGGTTATGTATACCATTGTGAATTACCTTATTGTTGATAAGTTGTAAAAACGAATTGGTGAAGTATTCATTTTTGCTGATAATATTAATGATTATTATTATTTTTATTTTGTTGGAACAGATTTCAATTATGTTGGAAAGGAAGAAATGTGGTATCTGTGGCAACATATATAGCCTTTGTTGTTAAAAAATCACACAATTATCTATATGTTCCCCAACAGAAAGGTGATATGTTGCAAGATATATAACCTCGGTTGTAAAAAACCCACAGAATTACCTGCATGTGCCCCAACAGAAAGGAGATATGTGGCAACATATGTCACTTTTAATTGTCATATGTTGCAACATTATATTGTCAAAATTCAAAAAATAAATAAAAAGGTTGAAAACAATCGTCCTTTTCCCTCTCTCCTCTGTAAAAGGTCTTCTCATATTCCAAATTTAATTTACTTTTACTAATTTCCATTTTCTTTCCTTTCATCTCCATTGTTTCTCCATTATTCTTTTTCACAGATCCAGTTGTTGTTGCGATGATTTCTACAACATCAGTGTAATCTGTTGCGATATTTTCTACAAAAGTCATTGTTTCCCTCATCATTCCTAATTTGTCGTCAATATCTTCTCAGGTAAAATTTAATTAGGAATTTGAAACACTTACTGATACAAATCATGATGATTTTAGTGGTTTATCACTTATTTGTTTGTAGGATGGTTGGTTTGGTTGGTTGTTATTCCTTTTAAAATATTATCTGGTTTCATAAAGCTTCAATTTGTAGTTGGTTGGCTAGGGTTTAGGGAGGATTTTGTGGTTTGTTGGTTGGTTCATGTGTGGTATTGAATCGTATTTGGGGTTTTTTAAGGGGTGATGTGTTGTTGTTTGTGTTGTTCTGTGTTGTGTTGTTGTGTTTGGTTGTTAATTTTGTTAAGAAATATTTGATTTTGTGGTTGCAGATACAAATATAATGCCTCCTTTCAAAAGAAAAAATGTATTAACAACTGACACAAAGATCCACAAGAGGCCTATGACTAAAACTTGTAGGACGAAGAATGAAAATTCCAGTTCCACTCTTTTAGAAGAACTTGCATCTGAAGCAGTTTCTTCTTCTCAAATAGAGTCTGGAGTTTCTTCTTCTCAAATAGAGTCTGAAGTTTCTTCTTCTCAAGTAGAACCAAAATTTTCTCAAAAAGATTTTGAAATTCTTCATGAAGTTGTTGTAGAGTAAGAAGGAGAAGAAAAAAAATGAGGATGATGATGATATAAAAGATAAAAATGAAGTTGATGATGATGAAGAAAAAGAAGAAGAAAAATATGAAGTTGATGATTAAGAAAGAAGAGAAGAACAAAAATAAAAGTTGAGAAAGAAGATGAGGAAAAAAAAGAAGTTGAGGAAGAAGAAGGAAAAAAGTGTCGAGGATGATAAAGGAAAAAATAAAGAAGTTGAGGAAGAAGAAAAAAAATAGAAGTTGAGGATGATGGGATCAAAACTGTCAAGTGCACACGGACTTTACCCGTATGCATTTCCAGCCTAATGCTACTGGTGATAGCATTATAAGGACAACCATTGGAAAATCTCTCGATTACTTTGGGACCATATTTCGGGAGAATGATTTGGAAGATATTTTTAGGAATAGTTGTTTTGGTCAATATCTTGATTTGCCAATGAATAATAATGCACATTTTCAACTGACTATTGTCTATGAACTTCTGGAAAGAAGGTTTCATTTTTTAGAATAATGAAAAGAAGGATGAGGTGTTTATTAATTATTGTGTCATGCCACTCTTCTTTGGCAAAAAAGAGTTTGCCATTCTCCTTTTGAGTTAATCCTTGATTTTACAGCCAAAAAATAACCACGGAGACGAAAGAAAGGAGGAGAAGCACAAACAAGTAACGAATAGTCAACTGAGGAGCGGGACCTGGTGTCCCTTGTTGGCCCATGCTTCAAAAACCCCAAATTGGTAGCTTTGTTGAATGACAAGGATACATCAAAGAAGCACAAGGAGTCATTGTTCTTACTTTGGTTTGTACTTAATGTACTTATGTCCAAAGATGTTAACAACATACCCCTTATTTATGTAAAGTTATCCGAGGATATTGAGGCTTTCAACAACTTTCCTTGGGGTCATGACAACTACAAATTGACTATCAAATACTTGTTGGCTCCTTTATCTCCAGAGACCAATAACTTATTTTGTTTTTCATGGGATTTCATGGTAAACATAAATATTCTTAATTTTTTTATATTTCATTGTATAATTCAACATTTGATTTGTGACATGTTTTCCTTTTTTATAGGCTTGGGCGTTTGAAGCCATTCCTCATTTGAGGCATCAAGTAACTACAAAAGAAGAGATTTCATCTCTAAGGATATTGACATGGTTGACAGCAAAAAATGTCAAAAATCCTCGAGATCTTTTTAACCCTCGTGATGATGCAATAGGTTGTTATATTACAAATTTCAAATTGTCATATGTGTCAAATGTTGTTATAGATGAGGCATATGTTGCTACAGATGAGTCATTTGTTGTTGCAGATGCCCGATATGTTGCAACATATCACCCACCTATAGCAACATGTGACCCATTTGTAACAACATGTTATCCAAATGTTGCTATAGATGATTCATATGCTGCTATATATGATCCCTCTGTTGCAACATGTGACACAAATGTTGCTACAGATGCCCATTTATTGCAACATATCACTAATCTGTAACAGCATATGACACATCTCTTACAACATCTGATCCAAATGTTCCTACATATTACTCATTTTTATAATTTTAGGTTGTGCGTCCATGGCTTGTCCCAACAAAAAAGGAATTGCAAATGTCATCTTTGATTACTCTAGGGTTGGTTGAAACCTTATTTGATCCTATAATGGTTAGAGTTAAAACGGAATTGACTGGAGAAACAACCATCAAAAGAGCAAGAGTTGATGATCGGTTAGTTTTTTCTAACGAGGATATGGTTGATGCAGCTGTAAGGGCTGGTGTTAATATTGGTGTTGGTGTTGGTGTTGATGTTGGTGGTCGAATTTGTGTTGGTGCTGATGTTGGTTTTGGTGGACAAAGTGTTGGGGCTACCTCTTGTAGTCGATCCTCTAGATTTCTATGTGAGAAGTGCAAGAAACATGATGACGATTCTATCATGTATCTTCAAACATTGAATGAGACTATTAATGAATTTAAATACAAGAGGGGGGTCAGGGTCACTCCATCAAACAAGGTTGGGGATCCTAATACTCCACAGGCCAAGTGGAGAATAAAAATCCTTTATTAAGGCAATAAAGAATTTGAAGAAGAAAATATTTGGAGAATTTCCAATGGCCGTAGGAGAAAAGTTGGAGCTCAAGCAAGTGAATATTTATAAGTTGGTGCCTGTAGCTAAAAAGACCAAACTACTGGAACTGATGAAAGTAAAGGAACTATGTGCACAATACGACATGCATTATTTTAGTTGAAATGATTTCAGGGCCATGACAAGCATGAATATTTGGTGGGAAGACTGGGTAACTTTTCTCTACTAACCTTCTTCAATTTATAATGTTTGTTTGTTTTATATTTTCAATCATTACTCTTATTTACTCTTTAATATTAATTGTTATTTCAGTATATTGATGAAATTTTTAGCCTCATGCGGGAGAGGCATTTGAGATACCCTGAGAACTACGATTTCACGGATAGCATCATGGATCTCAACTTTTATATACCAACTTCAAACAAAGGTATGACAGTATCAGCGAGGAGGCAACAACAGTAGGTGGCAGAAGCTTTAGACAGTTAATTAATGAGTTTGTATGGAATGCCGATTTGATTGACTACGCCAGGGGCATTAGACCATATGCTGGAGGCATAGATTGGATTGGTGCAAAAAGGATTTTGGCAGTCATGAACATGAACAAAACTCATTTTGTGACTCTTGAGATCCTTTTGCACGAGGGTCGCATGAATGTTTATGGCTGCAACCTGATGAGTATGGAATATGCCATGTTTTTGACATTCATACAACCTGTGTTTGAGTTGCTGCCAAGATTATTGAGGCTAAGTTGAATAATGAAGCATTTTCCAGATAAGTTCCTTAATGAACCATGGAAATTTGAAGGTCAATTGGAACCCATGGTAAAAAATAACACCAATGCCACGTGCGGGTAATATTCTCTTGCATTTATTGAGCATTTTATTACCAACACAACAATTCAACCTCCCGACACCACGTTATGTGACAATACAATTGGTCGAATACAATGAAATTGGGATGCTGGGATAGTATCTAGGATCTTGGAGCCTTGACAATGTGTTTTAAATTAATGACAATGTTTTATTTTATCTATTATGTTATGTTATCTTATATTGAGAGCAACTACATAGTATGTGATGTTATGTTTCTCCAACCAATTCCTTTTTAACTCTATCAACCCACAACATAATCAAATGTTGCTACAAATAGCTGATATCTTGCAACATTTGAGGAATCTGTAGCAACAAATGAGTCATCTTTTCATATCAAGAAAACAATAACATTCACAGTGTAGTCGTTTAGAGAGTTTTGTTTATGGGGAGATTTTCTCCCAACATGTCTATGTTTTTTTTTCCATATTAGTTTTATCATATGTAGGTTGTTTAGCCAGACCATATTAATAATACTATGTTTTAGTATAATTTTGTTTGTCATCTTATTTATCACCGTCTTGATTGCAATTGTAAGCTTCCGCGTGATGCACTAATCACTTTCAAACCCAAAAAGTGGTATCAGAGCACATGGTTCAATGATCCAATGGTTGAACAGGATTGAAGATAGGTGCAAGTGGTTTCAAATCAATTTGCAATCAACGTGATGGTAATGAAGATTTTTGTGCTACTACATTTGCAGAAAATTTTCAAACATATTTTCAACAATTTTGCTGCTCTATCCTTAAAAACAAAATCAACTTTCAACCCTAGTAAAATTTTAATGTTCGGGCTCCACTTTTAACTCATGCATCTTACTTTTAACGCATGAGCTCCACCTTCAACCCTGCTCATTACTTTTAACACATGACTCCAATTTTTAGCCCATATAAATTTTTAAATCATTGTAAGCAGTGTGATATATGAAGATGTTTTGAAGAGCAAGATTATCAAGCATATGAAGAAGGCGGATCAAGTTTTGTCAAGAAATTCCAACCAAAAAGGGAGGTTTGTTAGGGTTTTGTCCTGATTTTCTTACCTTATTTGAAGTTTATTTTTTCCTAAAACAAAGACAAAACATTACCATAAATGTTTTTCTTTTGTATGAAATGAAATATATTTTTCTTCCATATTTGGTTTACTCTTTCCTTAGAAGAAAAGTTTGGAGATCTATAAATTAAAGATTTATCTTCTTATATTAAGAAAACAATAGCATCCACAATATAGTCATTTCGAGAGTTTTGTTTATGGAGAGATTTTCTCCCAACATGTTTATGTTTTTTTTTTCATATTAGTATTATCATATGTAGGTTGTTTGGTCAAACCATATTAATAATATTATGTTTTAGTATAACTTTATGTGTCATGTAACTTATCATCATTTTGATTGCAATTGTAAGCTTCTGCATGACGCCCTAATCACTTTCATACCCAACAAGTAGTATCAGAGCACATGATTCAATGATCCAATGGTTGAACAAGATTGAAGACAGATTCAACTGGTTTCAAATTAATTTGCAATCAACGTGATGATAATGAAAATTTTTGTGCTACTTCATGTGGAGAAAATTTTCAAATATATATTCAACAATCCCGCTGCTATATCCTTAAAAACAAAATCAACGTTCAACCCAACAAACTTTTAATGTTCGGACTCTATTTTTAATTCATGCATCTTACTTTTAACTCATGAGCTCCGCTTTTAACTCATGCATCTTACTTTTAACGCATGCTTTCCACTTTCAACTCATGCATATAACTTTTAACGCATGAGCTCCACTTTCAACCCTGCTCATAACTTTTAACAGAGGGCACCAAATTTTAGCCCATATCAATTTTTAAATCATGGTAAGCAGCAGTGATACATGAAGATTTTTGAAGAACAAAATTATCAAACATATGAAGAAGGTGGATCAAGTTTTGTCAAGAAAATTCAGTCAAAATGGGTGATTTGTTAGGGTTTTGTCCTGATTTTCTTACCTTATTTGAAGTTTATTTTTTCCAAAAAGAAAAGATAAAATATTACCATAAGTGTTTTTACTTTTCATGAAAGGAAATATATTTTTCTTCCATATTTTGTTTATTCTTTCCTTAGAAGAAAAGTTTGGAGATCTATGAATTGGAGATCCATCTTCTCATATAAAGAAAACAATAACATTCATAATGTAGTCGTTTAGAGAGTTTTGTATATGAGGAGATTTTCTCTCAACATGTTTATATATTTTTTTCATATTCGTTTTATCATATGTAGGTCGTTTGGCCAAACACTATTAATAATATTATGTTTTAGTATAAATTTATTTGTCATCTAATTTATCACCGTCTTAATTACAATTGTAAGTTTTCGCATGACGGTCTAATCACTTTCGAACCCAACAATTCGTTGACTTTTTTTCGTCTTCTATGTTGTGAGATTTTTAGGGTTTGAATTTCTTAACAATTTGAAGAAATAATTTCAAATTGTATTAGTCTTGTCGCAAAAATGGATTTTTTGCTGGATTTTGTTTTTACGCAATTTTATTTTTATTTGTTATGAAATTTTCTTCTACTCTAATGAAAATATTTAGTAGTGAACTCATCTGATTTTTTGTTTAAGTGATGCTTCTCCGTCAAAGATAAAAACAACGAATATTGATGATGGTGGTATGACGCTAAATAAAAGGAATGAAGGATTATATGGGAAAGGGGTGTATCAAGTGATGGTGGCGAAGGAATTTGCCTAATGAGGTTCAAGGTAATCTTGGATTGAGAAATTCAATTGGGGAAGATAGAGTTGGGTATATGACTGGCAACGATTTTTTAAATTTTTTATATGTTCAAATTATCATTTTTCTTATGTTGAGGGGGAAATTTTATCAAGGAAACAATTCAAAAACAATTATAGGAAAAATAAATTATTAAAGTTCATGAAAATATTAGGGAAAACATAACATAGCATTCTGAAAGAAAGGAACAATAACAACAAAGTTGCAAATAATATGTTCAGAATATCCAGTAGTTCACAAGAAACCACAACTTGTATACTTCTGCTTCCACACTACATGTTTTGACTAACTTGGCATGTAATATATACATGCTCTTACTACCCAAAAAATTCACATGAAGAACAGTTTATGCAAGCAATCACTCGATTATCTTACTCTTAAAGTCTGTCAAGAAAATTCACATGAACAACTTATAAAAATGATTAATCTGCTTAATTAACGGATAGCTAATTATCCATGAAAAAAATCTAGAAAAATAAAATACCACTCAAAATAGCTTGTTTTTGTGTGGCTATTAGCCAAAGAAGCATTCCTTACAAGACAACTTAATGAGAGCCCTTTTCTCATTAAGTTGTCTTGTAAGGAATGCTTCTTTGGCTAATAGCCACACAAAAACAAGCTATTTTGAGTGGTATTTTATTTTTCTAGATTTTTTTCATGGATAATTAGCTATCCGTTAATTAAGCAGATTAATCATTTTTATAAGTTGTTCATGTGAATTTTCTTGACAGACTTCAAGAGTAAGATAATCGAGTGATTGCTTGCATAAACCGTTCTTCATGTGAATTTTATGGGTAGTAAGAGCATATATATATTACATGCCAAGTTAGTCCAAACATGTAGTGTGGAAGCAGAAATGTGCAAGTTATGGTTTCTTGTGAACTACTGGATATTCTGAACATATTGTTTGCAACTTTGTTGTTATTGTTCCTTTTTTTCAGAATGCTATGTAATGTTTTCCCTAATATTGTCATGAACTTTAATAATTTATTTTCCTATAATTGTTTTGAATTGTTTCCTTGATAAATGTTTTCCCTCAAAATTAGAAAAATGATAATTTGAACATATAAAAAATTTAAAAAATTGTTGGCAGTCATCTACCCAACTTTGTCTTCCCCAATTGAACCTCTCAATCCAAGATTACCTAGAACCTCATTAGGCAACCTCAAAAGAGCTTGCCTAAAAATTTGTTTTTTTAGTTTGGTGTTATCCCCCTTAATAATTCGATGGCTCTCTCATTTTAGCATCGATTGACAAATGCTTTAGTTTGGTAGATGTATTCTTGTTGTTTCTTCTTTTCTCTTGGAAATGAGAGAACTCTCAAGCTTAGTTGTGCAGACTCTTCACTTTTGATGTCGCACCCGTGTCGGATTCTCCAAAAATATACTACTTTTGGCCAATCCAACATGCACTCATTGACATTTCTGAAGAGTCCGAGCAACAGAGCTCTCAAGGTTGTGGTCTAGCGGTGAAAACAGCTAAGTGCCTTAATTGGAGTTTGTAGGTGAATAGTTGAGGTGTGCTCAAACTGGTCAAAGACATCAGTTTTATGGGTGAAAAAAAGGGAGTAATAGGAAGGAAAAGTTGAAAGCTAAATTTAGTTCATATTTGTTTGGTTTGTCAAACAAATAAAATGATGAATGCGAAAGAGAAATTTATTTTCTGCCTTCCTTTTCTTTTGAACGAGAAGAGAATCTAGTGAGTAATTTTTTCTTTGAGGTTTAAATAGATGAAGGAATTATTTTCTAATATTTTCCTTTTGGTTTTTCATTTCTTCCTTACCCTATTTTGAGATGGAAAAAAACCATGATTAAATCATCTAATGTATTTTGTACAGGATCCCCTTCCTTTTTAGGATTTCTTCCTTTTTTTGGGTTCCTTATTTATATTCGAAGGTTTCATTTCAGTAAATATAAGGTTAATGGTGGTTTGCAGATAATGAAATTTCTTCATTAATATTCAATCCCTTTTAGTTTTTTAATAAAAATGATATTGGATCAGTCGGTAGGAATGTAACTAAGGTCAGTGAAGGTGTTAAAAGGGAATGGGGTAGACCAAAATCACAAGGAAGGAAGTGACCTCAAAATACTTCCAAATGCCTGGTATCAATATAGACTTAGCTAAAGATAGGACAAAAAGGAAGAAAAAGATTCATACAACTGATAGCTATTAGTTGAAAATAGGTTTTCGACTCATATGGAACTTTTTTTGAAACTGGTAACTGTATACCAAATGAACAAAACCGTACATGGGTTGTATTGAAACCATATTTTAAAAAGTACTCTCAAGTTCTACTGTCCTATGTCTATGTTAAATTCAAAACACCAATAATAGAAACAATGTCATTTGAGTTGATCTGATTACATCAAAAACACTTAAGCAAGATGAAGTTCAGTTTGATCTTCTGCGCTCCGTTCTCAACATTCTAAAAGCATCTGGAATTCCTTTACGTCCAGATTGTCCCACCATATTAAGGCAGGGACAAATTCTCCATCTACTCTTGTGAACACACGTTCAAATGTGCGATATGAACATTTTATCCGTTTTTCAGGTACTCGATTATAACAAATAATAGTTTCAGTGTCTAAACAAAATTTCTTGACAAACAAGAAATTGTCGATGAACAACAACAAACAACCTAGTTTAATCCCATTGGTAGGGTATGAGGAGGTCTATCTTTGAGAAGGTAAAGGTTGTTTCTGATAGTTCCTTGGTTGAACGAAAAGTGAAAGAAAAAGGCAGTAGCAACAAGCATAAACAACAAGAGGATAATAATATACCGAGGCTAACGAAACAACCGGTAGTGATAGAAGTCTTTAATTATAGGAAAACATTAAGAATGATATTAATATTTTGAGTAAGGGTACGTACACCTACTAACTTTCTACCTTAATGCTCGACCTCCAGGATATCTTATCAAGGGTTAAGTCCTCGGTGAGCTGAAGACGAGATTTAATCTTCTTTTTACCAGGCTTTATAATTTATCAAATGTCAAAATAGCTTCAGAAAAATGCACTCTATTTAAAAATTTATTAAATCAGATGACAATTTAGTTATTATAAACATATATAAATATACTACAAATCATTTAAAGAATCCTACTTAGGTTAGAAAAAAACATATATTTTAGAAACCTCTTTATAGTAATTTGTCTTAATGTAAAAAGACCTTCCTTAATTAATTTGGATAATTTCTTCCTTGCACTAGCCAAATACAAAAACAACAACATAACTAGACCCTCGGCTAAAAAGAAATGTTCATTAGTCGAACACCCCTATAAAACTTATGTACAATAAATGTGCATACGCATCCTCTTCCGGCAATGATAAGTATTTTTTTCCCATGCCAGTGGTTCATAAAAAATAGTGCTATTTTGAGGCATACATGATCCATCCACCTGTGCAACCAGAAACTATAAGTAGAAGTAAACTTTTGGTTTCACTTTCCATGTTTGGACTAACTTGGCTATACCAAGGTATGCCATTCAAAAGATAGAAAGCTAGTGAATAGGAAAAATATTTATATACTCTTACTAGTCAACAAATTTACATGAAGAGCTTTATGCAAGTGATCACTCAATGAAGGAGGCAATACAAGAAATCAAAATCAGAAATAGAAACCAAACTGAGAAAATGACAAGAATGAGAGAACATAGAAAGTTATCACTAAATCTAACCGATGTGCAAAATATCACCAACAAACCAAACCCATTTTGAAGGCTCTATACACAAGCATAATATAACTCTTATAAATTGTTCCATAAGGATATCATACCTTCATATTTTGGCCAAATTGCCTTTAATACCATTGGATCTGGAAGCAGCAACTTCTTGCCTATCAGATGAACACAGAGGCGTGAGATGCGGTGAGATCTTCCTGAGGACATGTGATAGCTCCATGGACACGGTTGAGGCTATAGAAGCCCTAGTAAGACCTTCAAGGTCTCAAGATAAGGATTTACAAGCTAAGGTCGTTGGGCTTCAATGGGAAATCAAGAAGATGCTTATCATGGAAGAAAAACCCAAGAACGAGTCCAAGAATTGTGGAGAAGAATGGAGTAGGTGCTACACATATTTTATGGTTTAAGTTCAAGCCCAAATGGAAGAAGATTGGGCCACACAAAGCCCAACAAAGGAGCCCAAAATGTTGAATGATTAAAGTCAAAGTTTAGTCAAAGTTTCCTAGTTGAAAAACCTTTATTTTAAAGTTTCCTAGTTTAAAAAGTTTCCTAGTTTAAAGTTTTCCTAGTTTAAAGTTTCCTAGTTTAAAAGTTTTCCTAGTTTAAAGTTTCATAAAAGTAGGATTTAAATCCATTCTATATGGGATAGGTTTTCCCAATATATAGGGGTTTGATTTTATTATTTTGACAGACAACATTATTATTAATTGACAGTTTCTCTTATTTACACCTTTGTGTGTGGCAACTTGGAATTTATCTTACAACCTTATAAGAACGATTCTTAAGAGGTGAAATTAATTATTTAACTTGATATCTTTCGTTCTTATTTGTAAATTAAAGAAGGTTAAATCTTATATTAATTATTGTCTCTAGTTTCCTCGTAATAGGGGGTCTAGATCACTTTTGATCTAAGTTCTTGAATTAACTCTGTTAGTATCATAATTAGTGTTAATCTACTAATTTTGAATACTAAGATCAATTAGGGTTCTTAGTACTTTATTTTGAAATTGAGGATTTATTCTAGATTTTCGCATTACTTTCAATTTATGTCTTTAATCTTTATAATTTCGCTTCCACATTATTTTTTTGTTTATTCTAGTAATACAATTCTTATGAAGTGGTATTATAGTGGTTCTATCAAGGTTCCGTACTTGATAATCTTGAGTGTTTTAAAAAAAAGCTTTTCTTGTTGATTAAAAGTTCAGCGAAAAAATAATAATTCTAGTTGCTTAAAAGTTACGCAAAAAAAAGTTACCAAAAAAAAACACAAAAAATTCCAAAAAAAAAGGAAGAAAATACAATCACTTATTTCAAAAAACTCCATATTTGTTTTGATTCTTGATTTTTTTCTTCAAAAAGGAAAATCAAGAAGAGGGGAAATTTGAAGTTCTTTTTTTTTCTGTTTTGTTTCACAAAATGGTCTTTTTCTTGTCTCATCAATCCCAATATATCTGGGAATTGATAAATTCTTTTTCATTTTACATCTTACTTCTAAAAGGATTGTTACTAGTAGAATTTATATATAAATTCTAAAGGAACCAGCCAAAAGTTGTAATTTGAGTGGAAAAAGGGAAGAGAGGGTGAGATCAATAGAGAGAAAGAAAAGCCAATAGAGGAAAGGATGGTAAAATTGTGACTCAAAATGACGAATTATTAAAGGCGCTCAAAATGATTACTACCCGACTTAATGCGTTAGAGATTGCACAAAATCCATATAATCCAGTGGACATGACCGATGTGAGGAGAATCCATCAAAACCCGATCCCTCAAGTTAAAATACAAACTTTCCGAGCTCCTCAAGTCCAGCAAACTGAGGATCAATTTGGTGATTATGAAGACGAATTTCAAGAAGCGTACCAACAGAGAAACGAAAGGAGGGCGCCATGAGTTAGGGCTGAGGATGACAATCTTAGTAGCATTAAGATGAAGATTCCTACTTTCAAGGGACAAGATATTCAGACTTTTACCTTGATTGGGAGAGGAAAGTGGAGGCTATCTTTGATTGGCATAACTACTCTGAAGGTAAGAAGGTTAAACTTGTTGTTGTTGAATTTTCTAACTATGTTGCTAGTTGGTGGAAGAAGTTCTGTAGAGACAGAATAGGCAATGTATAAGTACCCGCTGCGACATGGGACGAGATGAAGAGGGTTATGAGAAAAACGTTTTGTCCCATCACACTTCCAAAGAGATCTGCAAAAACGCCTTCAAACTCTGTAGTAAGGTTCTATTTATGTGGATGATTATTTCAAGGCTATGGATAGGGCTATGATCCAAGCTAATTGTAATGAGGACGAGGAGGACACTATGGCAAGATTTCTTAATGGTTTAAATGGAGAAATAGTTGATGTAGTAGAATTGCAACAATATGTGAATTTAGATGAACTTATTGAGTTGACTGTAAAAGTAGAAAAAGAAAATAAAAGGAAGCAACAAGCTAGTTCATGGAAGAATCAATCTACTACAACTACAAGGAAACAATGGCCAATGTTTTATTTGAAAATATAATTAGATTGGTTTAAAGAGTCGCCAATTAATTTTAAAGAAAAATTAAGAAAACTATTTTTTCCAAAATATTAAAAATAGAAAATATAATGAAAAATAATTAAGGGGGTTCGAGGTTCATATTAGCATTTCAGGAAGGGTTTGAAAGCACTCGAAATGCCCACTAACACGCGATTATCCGGTAATTAACTATTTGGTTAAATTTATTTGACTTAATTTTGAATTGAACAATTTTTATAATTAGGACCAAGAAAGGGGAAATATTAAGATTTTATCTAAGTAAAATATTTGGTAAACTTATTTATTTATTTTAGTAAAAGATGAATAACTTAGTTAAGTAATTAATTCAAAAATGGGTATCTTTTGGGGATTTTGAATTTTTAAAACCTTAAGATTAAGTAACAGATATTGATAAACAAATAAACACAATAAGAGCAAAGAAGGAAAGAGACTTGGGCCCAAATCTGGTTTTCCTGTTCGCCTGAGCCAATATTTGGGCCCATTTTCGTTTCGGACCTTTGGCAGCCCATTTAAATCACTGGTACCTATGGCCTAGTCTAACAAAAATAAATATCTTTCTTTTGGGCCTTAGGTCCTGTTCCTTCACCTGTCCTAAGAACTAACAAGTAATAGCAAATAAGTGGGCTTATGCCCAAAAATACAACTTTTTGAATTAAGAGTGGACCTTTGGCCCAATCTTTTCAATTTCTTGATCTGCTGCGCATTCTTTCAACTCCGGGACTTGTTCGTCGGTCTTGACAGTTGGATGACTCGATGGGAAAGAGTTTGAGCCTTTATGGCTCTCCTGAAGTGCTAAGGGAAGGAGGAGCTCGTAGTGAACTCGGACAGATTTCACATGTAAACAAAAATGAGAAGATAAAGATTAATAAGCAATAACAAAACTATAATACATTTAAAACAAATCATAGCAACCCCTAAACCAAAATATAGCAAATAACTCTATCGAATTGAAATGACATAGATCTAGATAAAAAGATACCAACTCCGAAGACAATGAAGACCCATCATACGAAAGATAAAGTAAGGATTACTTAAAATACTATTTTTACATCTAAAATCCACCGCAAACAAATACTAACCAACTTATTTAATGAGCAAATATTACTAATATTGATGTCCATACGAACTTTGTCCATTACCATCGGTCATTTTGCCTTTTTCAAAACATTACTAGTGAAATTAAAACATAATTAGGCAAAATAACATAATAGGTGAGTTCTGGGCCTCATTCGGATTACCACCGATTTTAGAAATAGCATAGGATTCATCTTTGCCTATCAAGATGAGCGAGGAATCAAGAGTGGAGTGGAAGTCCAATTAAGAACTTGCTCCATTGGCTTGGCGCCTCGTATGCCTGGTGTCTCGATCATCTTCTTGGGCGCAGCATCACCTTCTTCGCAAAGATCCCCAATTCCTTCTCCAAAACCGTCAACACTGGCATATTCCTCTACCAGAAAGGGCTGGCGTAAATGAGGCAAATACTTTGGTGGAACATGATTAATACCCTTCTTGCTCTGACTCTCTCTTGACACTAAAGCAAAAGCTTGATGGGGTGTCATGCTCATAAAATTGAGTTTCTTATTTATGCTCGGAGAAGCTACAACTTTCCCAATGTTGTCACGACCAGCTGGAACTATTGCCTTTACAATGCACCACTCATCCTCAGTCTCTATCATATTGATAGTGGCGCCTCCATAGTTCGGCAGATGATTACTGTTGATGCTGCGTACAGCGGTACTAACCACTTTCTTGTTGATCAAGTCTTGGATTATGTGCTTTAAATTAATACAGTCTTCAGTATCATGCCCAACACTGTTGGAATGATACGCACAACTTTGAGCGGCTCGGTAAAGTCTTGAGCTAGTATCGACTGGCTTGGGCTTGACCGGATGAATAAAACCCGCCACACTCAATCGCTCAAACAACTTCGTCCGACTTTCAATAAGAGGAGTAAAATTTTGAGCAGGTTTCTTCTCAAGACGTGGACGAGGAGGATCATAATGGCCTTGTTGAGGCGGAGGCATTTGCCGATAGTTTCGAGCGTTTTGATAGAGAGGTGCTTGAGACTTTAGGTCAATCATATTAATGGCGACTCTACTAGGCAGTTGAATAGGTTCTAACCTTAAGATTAACTTATTTGGCTATTTGTTTAAATTGCTTACTTGTTTTAATTCTTGTAAATTATAAATTGTGGCATTTCATGGCATCGATTCCGCCAAACGAAAAATAGTTTGCATTAGGAAAAAAGGCGATTACGTGGCTTACCACGACTGTTCTTCAGAAAAATACTATTTGAATTCATTTGAAGTGATAAACGAATAGTTGGCTTGTGGTCATCCAACGTCATTTATTAGACTTCACCCCGTAGTTTGTCTAACTCGGTAACTAGGTCTTATCTAAACCAACTCTTAGTCAACTAGTGTAGAGCGAAACCAAATCTCTTTTAGTGCATTGAACTAAGATGACCCAACACCCAAGGTGTGTTGGGCCCATTAAAAAGACCACCTTGAGTCCAAAAAGGGCCCACGGCCTAAACGGACGATCATACTTGTGTGTTTAAATTTAAAAGATGTATACGTTGTTTGAAAATCATTGTTCCTGGGGTGGGAGTCTACTAGTTTGTTAGAGTCAAAGAAGGAGTTGTACAAGCGACTATTCTATACAAAAGTGTGGACATCCAGAGACGACAAGAAGCTCAAGAGTGAAGAACCTTCCATGAAGGCATAACTTAGGATTGTACCCTTGCGCGGGACTAATTATTTTGTATCTTATTTCCCCTATTATGTATCCCCATTCAGTTTATCCATAAGACTTGTATAAATTTGGATTTTGGGGCAATGAAACGTTTCAAATGATGTATATATCCTTCAAATCGTTAGGCCTACCCTTGGCATAAAAGGGTCACATATCTATTTAGAACGTTTAGAACGCGCAATATCTGTTTGTGTGCTACATGATTAACTGCTTGTGTGAATATGTTGCTTTATTTGGAGATATTCTAGCTTACTCCTCTTCGAATTGTTTTTAGAACCCCTAAGCACAAATATCAAGTCACTATCAAAAGTGTGTTCAAATACTTTTGGAGTCTTTAGTTTCCCAACAAATTCGAACTTCACTTTCAAATTCTTACTCTCCTATCTAAGAAAAGGTTAATTTATTCAAGTAAAAAAGGAAGGTCGAACTACGTAGGACCTGAATTCTCCTTCGTGAGATACGTAGGCAGCCTTTCAAGGCTCGGTCCCCATTCTTGAGAAACTCTATCTTTTCCAACTCTTACAAAGAAATTAGAGTTACATGTCAATCAAAGTATGAAAAATACAATCGACTTTGTCTCGAATCAAGTCGACTTTTCTAATTCACCAAGCTCAAAATCAAATAGACAAATTTCTGTCTATTTAGTAATTTCTCTATATATGTGGGATAGTTTATCTTCAAATGAAGCAACTATTATTGTTTACAGTAATGTGTGTGATATTTTGTATTATTTATCATCGACCCAGACTAACATATTTGTCTTTAAGTTGTTTTTCTTTGTCAAGTACTCAAAACTGATCTGTGTTGAGAAAATGGCTGAACATCCATACTTCACAAGGTCCAAAGACCCCAAAGATTCCTTCTCCGACCAATGTTTGTCAAAGGGCAAAGAGAAAATGATTGAAAATGTTGAGAATACGGATTTGAATGAAATTACTGTGAATGACCCTATCATTGCTGAACAGAACAAGTTGATCGCACAATTGTTCCAACAGATTGCTGAAATAAGGGCTGAAATGGATAAGACCCGAGATTTGACGAATTTGGCTATCATTGCCAACACTCCTACTCCAGATAACGAAAGGCCTCCACTCCATTTTCCTACTTCGGATCCAACATCCGAACATTTTCCAAACAATTCAACCACCGCTACGATTCCAAAATCTCCCTTCATCGATTTAACCACCCCTAATCCACACCATGCTATCTCCTCACACCAAAAGTTGCCTACTCCTCCAAATCCAAATACCAACATTTTCCAGAATTTTCCTTCGGTCCATCAAACCCCTACTCAAATTGTCCAAACTCCACCTACAACTCAACCCATTCCTCTAAAAACTGCTTGTCATATTTCAATATCGCCACAATCATACCCTCAATTTACCACACATTTTGAACTCGATGATTGTGAGGAGAAGGAGAAGGAGTGGAAGGTCATAAAAGGAAAGGTTGAGCAAGGCATCAGAGAGGAAGTCATGAACGCAATGAAGGACTTTCAATATTCCCCAGACATTGTGAGGTTGAATTATGAAGATTTGTGTTGCCATCCACATTTGGAGCTTCCAGAAGGTTTTAAAGTACCAAAATTTGACATTTTTAGTGGAGTTGAAAATCCTTTGACTCATTTGAGGGCTTATTGTGATCAACTTATTGGAGTAGGGAAAGATGAAACTTTGTTGATGTGACTCCTTAGTCGAAGTCTAAAAGGAGAAGCATTGGAATGGTTTATTTCTAAAGAAATCAAGCAGGGGCCGAGTTGGAACGCTTTGGCTAAAGACTTCATTGAAAGGTTTGGTTACAATGTAGAATTCATCCCTGGTCGATACTCTTTAGAGAGAATCAAACAGAATTCTACTGAATGCTATCGAGAGTATGCATACCGTTGGAGAAGAGAGGCTGCAAGGGTTAGGCCTCCCATGGCCGAGAAAGAGATTATTGAATTCTTCGTGCACATTCAAGAGCCGGAGTACTACAATAGGATGTTGTTCATTTTAGGAGGAAAGTTCAGTGAGATAGTCAAAATTGATGAAGCTATTGAAGACGGTCTCAAGACCGGAAAAATCATCCGAATGACTCCCCAAGATGAATCCTCGGGACCATTAAGGAGGAAGAGGGAAGACGTTTCCTCTATGTCATTTGAATCAAGCCAAAAATCAAAGAGGCACGCTGGTCTAAATGTTCGAAAGTCTTTACCATCCAAAATCCACCTTTTAGCTTCACAAAATCCTTACCCTATCAAACCAAATTACCAAACTCCACCACCAAATCATCCAAATTACCAAGATCCATTGCCAAATTACCCAAATGCTCAATCAAGTCACCAAGCTGCATTGCCAAATTACCCAAATGCCCTTCATAGCCACCAAGCTCCACAATACCAAAATTATCAAACACCAGCACCAATTCGCCAAAATCCTCCCAATTACTGCCAAGTACCTCCATATTCACGAAATAATTACAATATTTCTTCTCATGAATATTTAAAGAAACCTTCTCGAGTCTTTACTCCTTAGGTTGAAATTCGAACTCAACTCTTTGAGAGATTGAAAGTGGCTGGTCTGATACAAACAATTGATCCAAAAAATGTCAATGTCAATTCCAGACTTTACAGGCCCGATCTTCGTTGTGCTTACCATTCAGGAGGTGCTGGAAATACCACTGAGGATTGCATCAACTTGAAGCATAGAATTCAAGACTTGATTGATCAAAGAATTGTCACCATTCAAGCGGTCACTTCCAATGACAATGGTGATTCACTGTTGAATCATGGAGGATTCACCATTAATATGATTGACCTAAAGTCTCAAGCACCTCTCTATCAAAACGCTCGAAACTATCGGCAAATGCCTCCGCCTCAACAAGGCCATTATGATCCTCCTCGTCCACGTCTTGAGAAGAAACCTGCTCAAAATTTTACTCCTCTTATTGAAAGTCGGACGAAGTTATTTGAGCGATTGAGTGTGGCGGGTTTTATTCATCCGGTCAAGCCCAAGCCAGTCGATACTAGCTCAAGACTTTACCGAGCCGCTCAAAGTTGTGCGTATCATTCCAACAGTGTTGGACATTATACTGAAGACTGTATTAATTTGAAGCACATGATCCAAAATTTGATTGATTAGAAAGTGGTCAGGACCATTGTACCCAACATCAACATTAATCCTCTATTGAACTATGGAGGCATTACTATCAACATGATAGAAACGGAGGAGGAGTGGTGCACGACAAAGACGATAGTTCCGGATGGTCTCGATTACCTTGAGAAAATTGTAGCTTCTCCAAGAATAAGTAAGAAACTCAATTTTACGATCACGACACCCCATCATGCTTTTGCTTTAGTGTCAAAAGAGGGTTAGAACAAGAAGGGGATTAATCATGTTCCACTAAAGTCTTTGCCTTAATTATGCCAGTCCTTTCTAGTGGAGATGAATCCTATGCTATTTCTAAAATCGGTGGTAATCCGAATGAGGCCCAGAACCCACCTATTTTGTTATTTTGCCTAATTATGTTTTAATTTCACCAGTAATGTTTTGAAAAAGGCAAAATGACCGATGGTAATGGACAAAGTTCCTCTCCTACTTTTTTTGTACCAGCTTGAATCTCATTTGAGGACAAATGATCCCAGGGGGGAGATAATGTAACTCCTCGAATTTAGAGAAGGGAAAATATTCACTTCTTAGTCGACTAGGTGATTTGTCGAGATGAATTGGCGATCCACCAAGTGCAATCTCCATGCCTTTTTGCTTGATCCTTGATGTTCTGCATTCTGTAACTTTAGGCGAGCCAAGTCGGGCACGCTGTTCCATTTGGCGAGTTAATGAAGTCGAATCCCCCCATCGCCTAGTTGTATTAGCCCCCAAGTTGACTCACTATAAATTTTGGCGAGCTAAACACTCACTTGGCGAGTCGCCGAGTGGCCTTTGGCGAGCTCCAGCGTGAGAGTCTTCAGTTTTTAAGTTAGGGTCTTAAAAGTCTTTTTAGGTTATTTTAATTCGATACTACGTCGTTTTACCCAAGCCTAAGACTCCTATATAAGTGATTTTTACCCCAATTCTATTCATTCAAGTCAATCTCTTAAAATTCACCAAAAGAAATTAGGTTTTTACCTCTCCAAAATATTTCTCTCTCTAGAACTTGAAGATGAAGAAGAAGAAGATTCAAGATAGGTTTCAATGTCAAGCTTCCATTCTTCAATTGCTTTGGGCTTTGATAGTAAGGTATGATAGCTTTCATCCATGAATTCCTTCCATTCACGGAGTTTTCAGATTCTCCAAATTTCAAAGTTAGAATTCCCCAATTGAGTTAGGGTTTTCTTCAATTATAAGGAGTTCTCTTCGATGTTGATTTAAATGATTGAATTATGTTCTATTATGCATGAATTGATAAAATACTATGATTTTATGATGACTCTCTCGTAAACCCATGTAATCCCCATATTTTTCTAATTATGATGATTTGATTTGGGTTTTGAATTATGAAAGATGAATTTATGAAAATATGTATATCATTTCTTTATAAAATTGATGTAAATGAATTTGATGATGCTTTGACTTTGAAAAGATGATGAAGCATATGAATTATTGAAAAGAATGCACGATCATGAAAGTATGTTTATGACTCAAGAAAGCTTATAAATGAGAGTGTCTATGTGTTCTATGAAGCTTGGCCACATGACATGAATGACACATCTAGATTTGCCTTCAATTCTTTTCGGGCTATTTTCCTAAATTAGGTCTTAATTAGGATAGTATTCGGATATTCCATTGATGATTATAGGCCACGATTTCAAAACTATTTCCACTAGTAGTAGGGCATCTCTAGCATAAAGTGAGTGAATGTGGGCCTTTAAAGCTATTATGAAAAGATCATAGACGGTGAAAGGTTTTCTCAAACATGGTCTAAAGAGCTATTCTATGATGTCTCTAGCTTGTATTGGTTACTTAGTTGTGCCTTTTCATGAATCATGAGATAAGTTAAGATTAATAACTACTCCGTGGGATTTATGCTTAGCATCGAGAGGATATTGAGATGGAAGCTCTTCCGTGTTGAGGTTGGGTTTTCTAGTAGAAATCTCCTTATCCCTTACCTATGTGCCTCCATAGGATGATCATCTTAACATAGACGATGGGTTTTTCAAGAGACATGAGCTAGTGGATCCACTTTTGCTCAAGCCCATGGTTCTACCTTGGCAAGTAGGGTAACATTTTCTGGTGTAGGAGACACTGGGGATCATGTTATAGCTCACATGGTCTCTATGTCGGTTAAGGCTCAATTCCCCATTAATAATGAACCAAGGTTACTTCAAGGAAGTATCGTAAGTATGTTTGAACATGATGTTCACTTGCATTGATCATGGTTTTATGACTTATAATTTCTGAACTCTCAAGATGCATGTTTTAGCTTGATCATTGCTTACTCCTGAAAATGTACCTTTTAAGCATGTTTTAAATGTTTTTATGCATGGCTATCATACTTAGTGCATTTTTGTACTAACGCATACTCTTTCCTACATTTTTCCAAAATGTAGGGTTCGATATTTAGGGTTCTCAGTTTCGTGGTTAGAGGTTGATTTTCGAGCTTTGGGAGTCCTCATGCTTCGAGGACGAATTCTCATTTATTCAGTTTCTTTCTTATTTTCAGTTTTGGACATGATGTATGGGATAGATCCCATTTCAATCTATAGTATTAGATTGCTATTAAGACAGTGTTTTAGACTTCCGATTTACTTTTATGAAAACTATTGGACTTGAAATGTTGTATTTACTTCTCATGTTCTATTTCTTATGTTATGAATACTAAGTGTCTTGTATGGGGCCTCTCGGGGTCTTATACGCCATGGTACATCTAAGGGGTACCCTTGGGTCGTGACAGTGGTCCATTTTCTTTCAAGAAAATCTCCCAACGGTCAGTCCGACTACGATTGTTCCCTTTTTCTTTGATGGGGGAGGCAACTAAGTGGTTAGCCAACCTACCAAGGGGCTCAATTACCTCTTGGGACGAACTTATTGAGGCATTTTACATAATATGTTACCCTCCTTCGAGGATGATGGCATTGAGATATAATTTTTAGGGTTTCAAACGCTTGGATGGTGAGCCAATCCACGAGACTTGGTTACGATTCCAGAAATTGCTGCTCCAATGTTTGACTCATGGACTCCCGACCAACGTCTTGTTACAACATTTCTATCGGAGTCTAGATTCAGTCCACAAGAGTATGGCTAACCAACTCGTCCAAGGAAGAATCATGCAACAACCATTCGAATTCGCATCTACTTTGCTTGATGGGATGACCAAAATCAATTGTGTTTGGTACACGAGAGAAGATCAAGTGTCTCCTTTGACCTTTAGGATGACAAAGAAACAAATTGAAAAGGACCAAGAGCGGGATCAAAACATAGCCAAGATGATGACATAAATGGATTTGTTATCAAAACATGTCATGGTTAGTTGTTCTAAAGCTATGAATGTGGTTGGTGTTAGTGGGGTGAACCTCGATGATGCACACTTTGAGGCTTTATATAATGAGGAAGTAAATTTTCTAGCAAATCAAGAAGGAGGTTTCCGTCTGAACTATCCAATGTCGGGCATGAATCAAGGTTGTAATAGAAAGCGTGAAGAAGGTCTGAGAGACCTTGATAAGGAATGGTGTGGATGTAGGAGTAAATGGAAGGAGCAGGATGGCGACAAGGATCTCTATGTACCCTCGCATGAGCGTCAAAAGCCAAAAGACAAAATGGTTGATCTTGAAAATTTCCGCACGGAGGATATGCTTACACATATTCTCAACAAAGTGGAAGGGTCAGACAAGGTGCTAAAAAATGAAAGACAACGTCTTATCTTTGAACCAGACAATTACTTCCCACTCAGTGTCCATCAAACAACTGGAAACACCAATGGGCCAAATCTCATCGCATTTAAACTTGAGGCAAAAAGAGGGTCTACCAAGTGATACCTTGGTTAACCCAAAGAATGAATCTTAATTGAGTATCCTCGTTGTTCCATAACATTAAATAAGGCACTTCTTGGAAGGCAACCCAAGCTTTTATGTTTTTAATATTGTTGTTTGAATAACAAGTGTTAAATGTGCAGGTTGAAAATTTGAAATTTTAGGGAGAGGAGCAATTAGGCGAGCTTGGGGACCAGCCGACATGTCGCCTAATAGGTCGGCGAGCTCGATCTCGATCACTGTATGGACCAACTAGTCAACTAAAGGTTTTGTAAAACTCAGTGATCAAAAGATCCATTCGGCGCATCGCCGAATGGTCGCCGACATAAGTAACCATCGTCGACTAGCGCGCGAACTGAAGGGTCATGAAGGGCTGAACCATTTTCAAATTCAAAAACCTCCTTCATTTCATATTTTTTTACTTTTGTACTTCACAACCACACTTTAAGTTTTGTGTTTGCTTTCTATGCGAGTTTGCATGGGGATCAATTGCTCGGGGGTAGTTTGTGCACTTTCGCGTATAGATTTTCTAGCCTAGCGTCTTTTATATGCTCTTGAGGTTAGTTTTCTGAACCCCTCCACTAAATTTTCATTGTCTTGAATGCATCTTCGTTGTCATATTGTGTTGTTTGCGTAATATTAGTGTTTGTTTGGTATTATTGTTGTTAATTTGTGCATATGCGAGTCTGAATTATGTTTGTTAGCCTATAACTGTAGAATCACGTATGATTGCATGTTTAAATTATGTGTTGTGTTGATTAAATTGTTGGGTCTAGTGCGGGTGAAGTCTGAGTAACCTCAATTGTGCCGATCTTCTGATATTGCCAATGATAGAGCAGGTGATGTCATTCTTAAGGGCAAAAGACGTTGATTGGCCAATTTTGGCCAAACAGGTGGAAGTTTGAGTACCCCGAGGTTATGGGTAGTATGGGTCTAGGTTTAATTGCGTAGAGTAGGTGTTTAATTTTGTTCTCGTGGACTGTAGGTTAGAAATTAGAGGTCGGGGTAAAAATCTAGCATGTTGGACTGTTCGGCGAGCTAGGTCTAGCTCGCCGAATGGTTCGGCGATTTGCCTAAAGAGCCCTGGATCACCTTTTTAATCCTTAAAAATAGGTGAAATGGTTCTGTAACATTCGGTGATAGGCCTAAGCTCACTGAGTTCACTTGGTGTCTCGCCGAATGTCCCTTAGTTTGCCTTTCTCAGCCCTTAATTTTTACAACTATTATGTAACATTCAGAGATCTACTTTTAGTTCGCTGAATGGTGTCGACGATCCGCCGAATGGCCTTGGACATCGCTGACCTATGCGGATTTCAGAAACTTTTTAGTTTGGAATATTCGGTGATCTCGACTTTGCTCGCTGAACCGCTCGACGATCTTTCCTACAAAATTGTTCAACTTTGATATTTTTCGTGCCAAGTCTAACGAATTCAATGTTGCTTTATAGGAATGTCTACACTCAAGGTACCTGGAAGGAATCAACCACCTCGTAAGGGTGCTAAGGGCATTGTTATAAATGAGGAGGTTGCACCCTCTCGGGATACACTTACAAAACTTTCTCCAAAAGGGGGAAAAAGGCAAGGGAAAGGGGCCAGTTGTGTCCACACCAGCAGATGAGAACTCGGACAGCGTGGGTGTCTATGCCACCCACCTCACCACTTCAGAGTCCGATGGTGAGGGCAACCTTCGTGTCTGAACCAGATGCTGATCACACTCTCCAAACTAGGAGAGCGGAGCTGTGCTCCAAATCCTTACATGATCCGACAAGGATCCCACTGCAGCCTACTCCTCCTGTACCTCCAACTCCGATTGTTGAGCAGGTTCCTTCGATGCCACCAGTTCAGGCACCCCTACCCCATTCATTGAATAGACTGAAGGCCGAGGGTTTGAGGACCATTTTAGAGGAGAAGCAATTGTCTACTGACATAGTAGTAGACCGATACCCAGAGGTATGGAAAACAATCAAGTTCCAAAAGTTTGAAATCTTCGCCGAGCTCTGAGGCTTCTATATTCCTACTTGAGTACAGGAGTTTTATGCTGCATATGTGAAGTTAGTGCCTAAAGGGAAGAAAAAGGCCAGCTCGTTCAAGTCGGTTGATCATGTAGTGGCGCGGGGTCGAAAGGTAAAATGTAGCAACACCGACATCAATGAGGTTCTTGGTTGTATAATGAATGTGATCCACTACTTTGTTGATAGAATACAGAAGAATACCCTCGATGATTTGAAGGGTTGGTTGGTGCCATTAATCTCAGATATTACTCTATCGTGGATAGAGGCAGGGGTCCCAATCAAGAAGAAGGATCTAAATGTGGCTGCCAGATACTGGTTTGGATTTATCAGCAACACCCTAATGTCATCCAGAACGAGTCGATATTCCGGCACCCGAAGGTTGCACTGTTAGGCTATATCATGGATCGGGATAAATAAATCTTGGTGTGATCATTGAATAGGAGATGGCCATGAGGGGAAAGCAGAGCCACATCTCTCTCCCATTTCGAGTCCTTATTATAAAGATGTGTAGGCGTTCCCGAGTACCTATGGTTGAGAAGATGGATTTGGAAGTGACTCCTACTTTTTCTACTATCCGACGAATAGAGGTTGAGTACACCAGAGATGAGGTCGAGAGGAGTAGAGCCACACCGGTGGATACTTCCCCGGTGGTTGATGTGGAGATATTGCTGACAGAGGCAATCCTTCCTCCTCAGGTCGGTGAGCCTACATGTACCCCCAATCACCTCCATCTAGTTTTACTGCTGCTCCTCCCCCTACTGATGCTGCCACTTCTTCTTCTCAGCCCCCATTGACCAATGCCATATTTTACAAGATGGGCCACCTTGCCCACTTTGTTGATGTTCGTGCCTCTCAGGTACAGGCTGATGTCCCCCGGATGATTAAAAGGGACATTGCCACTGCTTTAGCTCCTATCCCGACCGAGTTGAGAGAACACCGAGAGATGATCAACGCCCATGCATTTGCATTGGATTCCCTCACTGTGAGAGTGGAGGCTTGTGAGCAGGGCAATGGTGTTTCTGAGGATCTGACGGCTTTGAAGGCCGATATTGTGGGGTTGAGGCGCGATGTGGGTGAGTTGAAATCCACCAACCTCTCGATGCTATTTGGCACAGTGACCCTTCTTGATGTTCCGAGTACAGAGTTCCCGGCCAGTTCTAAAATTTCTCCAGCTACTACGACCGGAGATGTTGCTATGAATGATACGGATACTGAGTTCGAGGCCGAGACCGATGAGGAGGATCTGGGTGTTCGAGAGGCAGCAGTTTATGTTGATCTAGAGGACCTTGATGGGGCTATGGTACAGACACATGTAAAGGTATCTTTGAGGGAGAATTGATAGTGGCCCTAGTGGAGCTAAGGATGTTGTTGAGTCGTGCACTGATGCCCATACTGAGGGAGTCACCGACATGCAGTGTTTACCTCAAGCCTGGGGAGATTTTGACTCTTTCTTAGTTTTCTATTTAGATTTTTTTTCATTCTTTCGCATGTGAGGACAATTGCTTATTTTGTTTGTCAAGGTGAGGTACATTTATACCTACCTCTTTCGGGTTGTTTTATTGATTTTAGTGTTGCTTTTGTGTTTGTGAATGTTGGATCTTTGTGGTATATATTGGTTTCTTATCCATTGGTGTTAATTTTAAGTATTTGGTTTTAATGTTAATGTTAGTTTTGCCACCTCTTGATGCTTGTAAATGTGTTGTTCTCTTGCAAATTTGAGTATCGGGTGTGATCAATAGTAATAACTTAAATAGTGCTCTTAATTGAACAATATGCGTGTGTGATTCAGATGAGGCAAATTTGAGTTGCATAAGTCATGTGTAAACTCTTAGCATCTCATTGTGATTGGCCGGTTGTTGAAATGAATCATGTGATGATCCTTGCTCGCTAGGTAAAATTGTAGAGTATTTGATGATTATGCTGAATGCCGTGTATGGTAAGGTTGTCTTGAAATGTGTTCTTGATAATACCTAGAAATTTCCCCGTTTTTTCAATCGACTAATGTAGGTGAATGATAGAGATGATCTTAGGCACCAGTTTTGGAGAGTGAACCAAATTGCTATTATACCTCTTTGTGACCACCTTGTGAGAGTGTGTGGTAAGGTTGTCTTGAAATGTGTTCTTGATAATACCTAGAAATTTCCCCGTTTTTTCAATCGACTAATGTAGGTGAATGATAGAGATGATCTTAGGCACCATTTGTGGAGAGTGAACCAAAATTGTCATTATACTTCTTTGTGACCATATTGTGAGAGTGTGAACCTTACTTGGCACCATTTGAGCCTATCCTTTTCTTTGGATGAACCTTGACCACACTTGACCTCTTCTTTTCCCACCTAAAACCTTTATGGAGCATTGGTTATTTTGAATAGTCAACTTAGGCCAAAAGCCTAAGTTGGGGTGTGGTGAAAAAGAAGGAGAATCAAGAAGTTTGAGAAATACGCCATTGAAGGATCTTGTTGGAAAAGATGGAACCCCTCCATGTAAAAAAAAAAGATCGAAAAAGAAAAGAATTATTGGAAAAAAGTTGGTACAATGGGGAAAATAAATAGGGTATCCAATGAGTCATGCTTAAAATAACATAGGGTGGATTATGAAAATCAAAACGTGTGGAAGAGAAGGACAAAAAGTGAAATGTTGGCCATGCTTCATGAAGGTAGAAGTCATTTAGGCAAAATGATCATACCTTTACCCTCAGCCCCGTTACAAGCCTTGAAAGACCTTTGTGATCTTGATTGAGCTTAACGCTATGTTGATTGGAAAATACGAACAAGCCTATGGGAAAAATCATGAATGTGTTTATCTTTGAGAGAGTGAGACTTGCTTTTGATTCCAAAATCCTAAAATGTTGATGAGCTTTGTGTGAGCATGGAATCATTCTTGATGTGAGGGCATTTGAATACTCTTATTGAGCTTGAATTTGTAGTTGAAGTTAGCATTGTGAGCTTGAATTCTATTTGATGATGGCTAGTCATAGTTCGGAACTTGTTGTGCACAAATGAACATTGCATGGGTAGATTGAACCTCATGTGCATTCATGTTGAGTCTTGGGTAGCACTATTTGTAGACATCTTTGTTGCACTGATTTATCTTGTGTTTTGCTTGAGGACAAGAAAAAGTTTAAGTTGGGGGTGTTGATGAGTCGGGGATTTTGACTCATTTGGGGCTTTATTTTCATAGTTTTATTCTCCACAATGCCTAATTTATGCTCTAAACTGAGGTTGAAGTGTTGATTTGCAGCAAAGAAGGCAAAAGAGCAAGGCAAGGACATTACCGGGAAAAAGGAGCAAAAAGGCTGAAGAATTTGAAGAAGAGCAAATCTGTTGATCTCCAAGATCACTCGGCGAACCGCCGAGTGGTCATTGAGCTCGCCAAAAGTTACAGTGTGCCAACCCTGGGGAAAAGCCCACTTGGCGATGGAAATGACACTTCGGTGAACCGCCAAATGGATCGGCGACAAGGACCCTAATCGCCGAAAGTTACAGAAGTTGAATGGTGAAGAGGCAAGCCAAGAAGGCGATGACGAGAGACACTTGGCATATCGCCGACTTGGTCGGTGATTGATGACTTACTCCGTCGACTGGTCCAAAGCTGAAAATCTGGAAAAGTATAGATGTGACTTTTAAAAGAGTTTCTGCAGAGTTCTTCCAGTTCCGAAAGTTGAGCAACATTCTAACTCTGGGGTTTTGATCCAAAGGCTTTTCTGATTTGTTTCTGAGTAGGATTTTGAATTGGGTTTTGATTCTAAGTTGATTCCAAGCATTGTGAAGACTGGAATTTTGTTACCCAACTGATGGATAATATAGTTGGTAATATTTTCTTGCTTTTTATAATGTGTGGCTAAAACCCCATTCTTGGGGGTGTGATCATGTGATTAATAGTTTAATTAGCTTATGGATTTTAGTATTTACTGATTTCAATGTTTATATGAAGTGGGTTTGATTGATAGTTGTGTTTTAATGCATGAATTGTAGTTGCAAATGCAATTCTAACTTAGTATTCTAGGCTTTCTTGAGAAAGGGGTTCTAGAATTAAGACTATCAAATTATGATTGTACTGATATGGTTATCGTTAATTCAGCTTGAGAGATTGAATTTGAACTCGATCCTACCAATCTAGCTCGAGAGAGTAGATTAATTGAGGTTTTGGGCTATGTATACTGTTAAGCTTGTCGAGATTCGAGATAACTCGCCAGAATCATGCTAGTAGATCGAGAGATGGCTATCATATATAAATCCTAGCCTACCTACTAAGATTCAACATCTGTTAGTAAATTCTAATCACTCATATAGCGAAATTAGCATCTAATCGATCACATCCCCGAGAATCCTCTCTACTCGATTACTCCCATGTTTTTTATTTGTTAATTGTCACTCTAAATCCCCCATGACACTAGTTGTCAAACCTCTCAACTCACTTTAATAGTTTCGATAATGTTTACTTCTACAAACAACTAGAACACACCTTTTACTTCATAATTGAATTTCATTACATATCACTCCCTCTGGGATCGACCCTGACTCTTCGTTAGGTTTATACTTCATTGTGACCGTCTACACTTCGAATTGGATGAAGTGTAGTTAAGCATTATTAGTGTCACATAGCTAGCCACTTCAAGCTTTTCATAGAGTTTGTTATAGATTCAGCTAAAGAAGCGTAAATTTTAATGGGCTTCCTCTCAATATTGAATAGATTTTTATGAATATGTTATTGAGTGAGGGTTTCACATTATGGATGGGATATGTAGGTTGTTGATATAGTAGAGGAAGTTTTTGGAATGGAGGCATTTGATATGATATGAGCGGCATGCGATACCAAAGAACTTGGTGCAGAGGCGTTTGATATCGAAGAGCTTGTATGGTGGGATTCTGTAGGCGTGGAGTAATATATGGAGGTCTAGAAGCATATGCATAATGTTGGGGAGGATATGGGTGATTTGGAAAGTGGGTGTTCCTTAGAGGCATATGAATGGAGCTTGGTTGATTTTGAGGATGAGAAGTAGGGTGAATTGGTGGAGGATTATTTTGAAAGGTGGACTAATTTGTGACATGCTGGTTATCGATGTTTGTCTCCAAAGAGGGATTTATATAGAGTAACAATTTAGCCCACTCGCGCATATCAGATATCTCCTCTTCTAACTCCCTTATTTTCTGCTTCAATTTTGAGACCAACTCGTTCGAAGGATGTTCCTCTTCAATAGTTTCAATCATAACCTTATTATTAACCATCTTTCTCTTTCCTTTGCGATTCTCACTTGGAGGAGAATGAGGAGCACTCTTTGATTGTATGTGGTAAACCATAGTCTATAGATCAACCATTGGGGAAGGGTAAAATAAAAATAAAATTAAAAGGAAAACTTAGTTAGAACATTGCACAAATTGAGATAACAAGCACATTGTTATGCTAAACATAAACGCCCTAAAACGCAAGGAGCCTCGTCGAGCCAGAGGTAGGCCTAAGACGGAAAATGATGCACAATGATTAATTCAAGCCTTATTTTCCAATTTGGAGTTTAGGTTAGAGAAAAATAAAGAAGAAGCAAACTTTCATATATTGGATAGAATTCAACTATCACATCATAATTCAAAATGAAACTTAAAAGTAAACTAAGGGAAGGGGTAACATGGGGAAGCTATCCTAAAAAAATGGTATCTCGGTGATATTGATCCCAAGATCTTGGTGTTGTTTGATCTCTTACATATGGAGAGACTTCATATTCGAGGTTCAACAGACTATGCACCCATGTATTTTCTCTTTCATCGTTGAGCCCATAATATCCTTCTCCGCTTAGCTCTTTGCCTTTAGCCTCTTTCCGAATCCATATGCAATACTCAATTGTATGGGAGGATATCCTTGCACTCATATCAATTATTATTACTTACTCCCATCTTCGAAGTATATTGTTGAGTTGCGGATTATTTGATCCAAAGTCATACTTAAAATGATCCATGTTAGATCGCAACGGTATTACTTGAATCCATCCAAATTAACAGAGAACTTAAAGAGGAGCGCATGGTTGAACGCCCTTTAAGCCAATGAGTTAATGAAATAACATTCATGAGTGGTGGACAACCAAAGGAGTTTTCATTGAATGAGATAGTTTTTGAGTCCTTTAAAAAATATGAACTAATCTTTGACCCTTATGGGGGCGGTAAAGTATTTCATTCTTCTTGGGTGATTATCAATCTTGTTGCCAGAACCAATGAGGAGATCTACCGTGCCCGGTCGTCTATGAAAGTGTTCGATAACCCACAATTGTAGCAGACGGTTGCATACCTCAAAGATTATTCTGCCGATGACGCATGCAGACAAACTTCTTATTATTTTTGCTAGAATCATGGGTACTATAGTTTTGCTGGGTTCATTCACTCTTTGAGTTAAATCTTGAACCACATAACCCAAACGCATGTCGGTCTTTCCCCTCTCTTTAGGGAAAAATAAAGAACCTAATAGGGCGATGTCAAAGGCATTTAAGCGATATGTTTCCCATCTCTCGGCGGAGCACTCAAATCGTTCATAGAAAGAAAAATAGCTACCTCCATGGCTGAAGTGTGAATACAAAAAGTTGAAAGAAATCCACCCAAGATCTAAATACATTAATGTTAGATTTCACTTCATCCCTAGATTTTCTATGAACTCCCTTGATGATGGCTTATGGGGTATAATCTTTCACATACATGGTATGACAAGTCCATGAAGTCACTAATTTCTTCAATCGTTGGCACCAATTCGAAATCAACAAATTTGAAGACCATCTTCATAGGGTCCCAAAAGTTCAGCAAAGCCTTGATTAACTGAGGGTCTCGTGTGACAGGGATGAGGGAAGTTAAGCCACCTAGAAGTTTGTCAACCTCCAATTCAAGGTCCCACTTAATGTCATTACACCACTCTCTTGGTTTGGAATTCACATCTAACGTCATTCGAATGTTGGCAAAATCTTGGAAGGACATTATGACACTACAAAAAAAAACAAGAAACAAATTCTAAACTTCATTTTGGCATAATTTGGCTTGATTTAATTATTATGATCACATTTGACACGTAATATGTAATTTTGTCTAAAGGGTGTTGGGGGCCTTTAGACGATAGGGTGGCTACTAATAATGTGGATTGACACCAAGGGTCAAACCACCTAGGTTTTATGTTGCATGTATGACCTAATTAAGATTTCTAAGAGTTGGGTAGACACGGACTTGAAGAGGTTCTATGCGACAAGGCACATGGTTCCACGGTAGTAAGACTATCTGCTTCTGCCATGCATCAAACATCTCTCTAATATAGGGTGTTTGAAGAGAACTTTGTGAGATGTGAAAAGACACAACATCACGAGAAAAATAAAATAAAATAAAATAAAAAAAACAAGTTGGAGAAAGTATGAACGGAATGCCAGTTATCAAAGCAGTAACAATTAACAACTAGATGGAAAGTGGCAACACATAGACAATTTAAAGAAAGCAGTAAGTAAATAAATAAACAAACAAATAAAAGGAAATAAGCATATAAAAGCATAAGAGAATCAAACAAACAAGGAAAAGGTATATATGATTAAGCATGTGTAACGACCAGGCTCCGTCGTTATAGAAAAGCCAACGGGGAAAATTTTTGGGTCGGAAAACTTTTTCGTAGTAACTTGGAATTTTCCAACCTAGTCCAGATTTGGACGAAATAGGAGTCATTAAGACGTAGGGAAATCTGGTAACAATCGGGTGATTAAATTATAATTTTGATTTCATGAGGGGATAGATAACTCGTTAAGAAATCCGTGCGACTTTACGGAATTGAATTTAGGGAAGTAGAACTCCCGAAATTGATCTTATCGTGAAAGTAATTTTTTGAGTGCCGTTGGTTAGAGGTGTGTTGTGAAATGGGAGTGTTGGAATTAATTAAATACTTCACTGTTTCGTGCAAGCCACTTTGGTGCTGGAATTGATCGCTCTAGCGGGGCCGCTATGGCGGGCCAGACACGACTCAAAGTTGTAAATAAACCCCTAAATGACCTAATTATGCACTTTTTTATTTTTAGAGCTAAGAAACGAACCCCGGGTGACTCTTGACACTTTTTCACAAATGTTAAGGCTAAAGGTAAGCTTTTCACTCCCCGAATCTGTTTCTAATCCGTAGAAAGTAATCTAATGGGTAATTATCGATGGGGAAGAGTTTTGATTTGAGTATTATAGTGGGAAAAGCCCCAACTTGGATATTGAGATCATGGGTATGATCTAGGGTTGATAGAATTGTTAGTAATTTGGGTAATTAGAGATTGTTTATTAATTTCCGTGTTATTATGATTGTTTGTAGACCAATAACAAGCGAAAAAAATCCGAAAAGGGAAGAATCAAATTTCTTAGGGGATTCAAGCTTGTTTCGAGGTAGGTGATGGTTGTGATTCTATGATTGTGTGATATATGTTGGTTCTTGCTTCATTATGATGCATTCATGTATTGAATGTTACATTGTTGATCACACTAAATGTTAATGAGTATGAACGGATAACTATTTGCCATGAATCACTTCTTGATTGTATGATATTGAGAATATGCTTGTGATTGTGATTGTGGTGTGTTGAAAGGATCGGTTGCCACGTTCCAGCATAACTAACTGGGATCGGTTGCCTTATTCTGGCATAAAGATGGGATCGGTTGCCACGTTCCAGAATAACTATGGGATCAGGTACCGCATTCTGGTATGCTAACAGTTTGGGTTTGGGTTCCATGAGAGGACCAATGACTTGTTATAAATGTATATTGTTGAGCATGTGATAATCGATATTGTATATGTTCGGTATGTTGCATGATTATGATGTTGTAATGTCTTGCCTATGTTACACTTAGTGGAATAGCTGCGTGATCCTACCAGCACATTGTGGTTGTGTACTCATATTGCACTTGCTCTTATTTTTGTTGAGTACAGGGCATCTTCAAGGGACTATTGACAGACCTCGTCTAGAAGATCAAGGATCGTTCGAATTCAAGGGTGAGCCAATTCTTTCGGGCTGCCATGAGTTCTCCTTTCGTCTATGTCCACATTTCAAACTTAGACTTCTCTAGTAGTTAATTAGTTCATTAGTTTGGGGTTGTATCCCTTCTTGTTTAGACTTGTTGAACTTTAGCTGTTTTGGTACATTGACTTTCATGTTCTATGCATTACTTCTGCAATGTTAGTTTTATTGTTAGATTTTTGTTGGAGTTTATGGAACTCTATTTCTTTCCTTAGTATTTAACTTGCTTCCGTAAATTAAATGCCTTAATTTTTGGTTTAGTTGCTTGGTTTGGGGTGTAGTAGTGGTTCTCCCATCAGAGGGTTAGTGTGGGTGACAATCATGACGGTCTGGGTCGTGACAAATTGGTATCAGAGCCTAGGTTTGGTGATCTCGATGTACCAAAACGATTCTAGTAGAGTCTTGCAGAACGGTACGGGGACGCCTTTACTTTTCTTCGAGAGGCTATATGACTTTAGGAAATCTCTCTATGTTTCTCTTGTCTTCTTTTGTGCTATAACTTGATTCCAATTGGTATCTGTCGATTCGAATTAGTATCTAACCTCCTTCACTCTTCTGTTCGCAGATGGTTAACACTAGGTTCAACAATGTAAGTCCTGTAGCTCCCGTCAATGCTCCTGGTAAGGAATCTACAGTGAGAGGTTGCGATCGAGGTAGGGGTAGAGGAAGAGCAAGAGTATCATCTACTAGGGATGGAGCACTAGTTGAGAATGCTCCTAGGAATGAGGCTCCTCTTTTGCACCATGCAAAGATAGACGAGGATGTTGAGGTTGAGAATGATGA
The DNA here is from genome assembly GCF_000226075.1 of Solanum tuberosum. Classification (NCBI taxonomy): domain Eukaryota; kingdom Viridiplantae; phylum Streptophyta; class Magnoliopsida; order Solanales; family Solanaceae; genus Solanum; species Solanum tuberosum. The sequence continues at coordinate 111,901 of NW_006239093.1, read as the reverse complement.
GGATGTTGGACAAGAGGAAGAGGTGCAGGCTGAGACTACATGTATTCCCACTCTAGACCCAGTGTTAGATCAACAGATTATGTCGTTCTTGAAATGATTGGTTGGTCCTGGAGTGCTTCCCTCTGCTCAAGTAGCTCAGGCTCCCACCCATCCCCTTGTTGCTAACACTTCCCCCAACACGGGTGGAATTAGAGGTACTGATGCTTTCTTTCGTCCTTTGTAGGGTCCTGTTATGATTAGTAATGAGCATGAAATGTTGACTAAGTTTTTGAAGCTAAAGCCTTCTGTATTTCTTGGTTTTGAGAGTGAGGATGCTTATGAGTTTATTTTAGATTGTTATGAGAGGCTTCATAAGTTGGAAATTTTCCATCAGCATGGAGTTGATTTTGTGACCTTTCAGCTTCAAGGTGAGGCTAAGCAGTGTGAAGAGCTTATGTGGAATGCAGATCTTCAACTTTACCCCCGCTTTCTTGGACTCAGTTTCATGCTCTGTTCTTAGAAAAATATGTGCCCCGGACTTTGATAGATCACAAGAAGGATGTGTTCATGTCTTTGGAGCAAGGTGGTATGTCTGTGGCCGCTTATAAGGTCAAGTGCCATGCTTTTTCTAGATATACTACGCAGTTGGTGACTATTAAGGAAGAGAAGATTCGTCTGTTTGTTAGGGGACTAAATTCTGAGTTGAAGGTATTGTCTATTCATATGACCTCTGTAGGAATTCTTTTTAATGAAGTGACAGACTTTGTGAAGAAAGTGGAGGGGGTGAGGCGACATGGTCAGGCTAAGTCATAGGCTAAGAAAGCCAAGAATTCTGATAACTTTCAGGGCTCCTATTTTAGAGGATCTGGTAGACCAACACTTCCAGCCCGGCCAATTCAGTCCGCTATGCTCGCATCACAGGTAATTATTCTGGAACTCCACCTCAAAATTTAATTCAGGATAGCCAGGGAGTAGCACCTTCGGTGGGCAACATGCCATCTTTTGATCACACTTGTTATAACTGTGGAGAACCTAGGCATATGAGGAGAGATTGTCCCTACCCGTGCATGTTGGATTCCGCACAGCAGCAGTCTAAGGCAGTGGTAACCGCGAGGAATGATAATAATGGTAAAGGACGTCCACAAGGTGGGCGAGGAGGTAATCAACGAGGCCGTGGGGGTCGTGGAAATGGTAATGTAGGCAGAGGCTCGACACAACCAGGCAGGGAAGTTGCCCGTCAAGATGATAGGGCTCAGTGTTATACCTTTCCAGGAAAGACCAAGGCGGAGGCGTCCGATCCGGTGATCACATGTACTATTCTTATCTGTGATCGGATGGCTAATGTGTTATTTGATCCGGGATCTACTTATTCTTATGTTTCTTTGCGATTTTCCTTGAAGTATGATATGATTTGTGATATGCTTGATGCCCCCATCCATGTTTCTACCCCAGTTGGAGAGTCTGTCATAGTCACTCATGTCTAGCGTGTTTGTCCTATTTTGTTTCTGGGATTTCAGACTTGGGCTGATTTGGTTATTTTGGATAAGACTGACTTTGATATAATCTTAGGCATGACTTGGTTGTCCCCCTATTATGTTGTGTTGAATTGTAATACTAAGTTTGTGACTCTAGAAATTCGGGGAAGGGAAAAGTTAGAGTGGGAAGGGTGTACAAGCTTAAGCAAGCTAAGATCATATTCTCCATTCGGGCTAGGAAATTGGTAGGACAGGGGTGTTTGGCTTATTTAACTCATATTCGGGATGTTGAGGTTAAGTCTCCCTCTATTGAGTCTATTCTTGTGGTGGCAGAATTTAGAGAAGTGTTCCCTACTGATTTGTCTGGTATGCCTCCGGATAGAGATATAGATTTCTGCATTGATTTGGAACCTGGTACCCGCCCCATTTCTATTCTTCTATATCGCATGGCCCCGTCTGAATTAAGAGAGCTTAAGGCTCAAATCAAAGAGCTTCTTGATAAAGGATTTATTCGCCCTAGTGCTTCCCCATGGGGTGCCCCAGTTTTGTTTGTTAAGAAAAAAAATGGTAGTATGAGGATGTGTATAGATTACCGACAATTGAATAGGGTCACCATTCGAAATAAGTACCCGTTGCCGCGAATAGATGATCTTTTTGATCAATTGCAAGGTGCATCAATCTTCTCTAAAATTGATCTAAGGTCTGGTTACCATCAATTAAAAATTAGGCCTAAGGATATTCCCAAGATGGCGTTTAGAACCCACTATGGGCACTACGAGTTTCTAGTTATGTCGTTTGGGTTGACTAATGCATCGGCATCCTTTATGAGTTTGATGAATGGTGTGTTCAAGCCATTTCTTGATTCGTTTGTTATAGTCTTTATTGATGATATTCTGGTCTATTCGAAAAGTGAGGAAGAGCATGCCAACCATCTTCATATTGTTCTGGGTGTTCTTGGGAAACAAACGTTGTATGCAAAATTTTCTAAGTGTGAATTATGGTTGAGTTCGGTTGCATATTTTGGGGCATGTAGTTTTGGAAGAAGGGGTAAAAGTAGATCCTCAAAGATTGAGGCGGTTAATAATTGGGTTCGACCTAGCTCTGTGACGAAAGTTAGGAGTTTTGTGGGGCTCGCTAGCTACTATCGTCGATTTGTGAAAAACTTTGCTTCTATTGCCACTCACTTGACTAATTTGACCAAAAAGGAGATACCATTTGAATGGACTGAAAAGTGAGAGAAGAGTTTTCAGAAGCTTAATACTATTTTGACCACCGCACCTATTCTAGCCATTACCGGTGGAAGGTAAAGATTTTATTGTTTATTGTGATGCTTCGCATTCTGGCTTGGGTGCTGTGTTGATGCATGATAAGAATGTTATAGCTTATGCATCGTGTCAAGTGAGGGCATGAGAGGAATTATCCAACACATGATTTAGAGTTGGTAGCGGAAGTATTTGCTCTGAAGATCTGGCGGCATTACCTCTATGGTGTCAAGTGTGAGGCGTTACCGATCATGTAAGTTTGCAGCATGTGTTCACTCAAAAGGATCTGAATTTGAGATAGAGAAGGTGGATAGAGTTACTCAAGGATTGTGATGTGACCATCCAATACCATCCGGGTAAGGCTAATGTTGTGGCAAATGCTTTGAGTCGAAAAGGTGAGTATGGGTAGTCTAGCTTGCTTGAGTGTAACCAAGCGACCTTTGGCTAAGGAAATTTAGACCTTGGAGTCTAAGTTCATGCAATAGGGCATCTCAGAAAAAGGTGGGGTGTTAGCTAGCATTAAAGTTAGGGCCACATTCATTGAGGAGATCAAGGTCAAACAATTTGAAGATGAAAATTTGGAGGAGCTTAGAAAGAAGATTGCGCTTGGTAAGGCACAAGAGACCACTCTTGATGCGGAAGGTGTACTTAGTTTTAAAGGAAGAATTTGTGTTCCTCGAGTTGATGATTTTATTCAAAAGTTGTTGATAGAGTCCCGTGGTTCGCGATATTTTATTCACCCGGGTGTGATGAAGATGTATCGAGATTTGAAGCAAATTTACTGGTCACCGGACATGAAGAAGGATATAGCAGAGTTTGTGGCTAAGTGTCAAAATTGTCAACAAGTGAAATATAAACACCAAAGGCCTACATGTTTGCTTCAAAGAATGTCAATTCTGGAATGGAAGTGGGAAAGAATAGCCATGGATTTTGTGGTTGGTCTTCCCAAGACTTTGGGGAAGTTTGTTTCTATTTGGGTAGTGGTTGATAGATTGACTAAGTCAGTCCATTTTATTTCGTTAAGAATAGATTATAATGCTAAACAATTGGCTAAAGTTTATGTGAAAGAGATAGTGAGGTTGCATTGGGTGTCCCTCTCTATCATCTCAGACAGTGGTACCTAATTCACATCCAAGTTTTGGATGAAATTACATGACAAATTGGGTACACAACTCACTTTTAGTATAACCTTCCATCCACAGACAGAAGGACAGTCAGAGAGGACTATTCAAGTGTTAGAAGACATGTTGAGGGCATGTGTGATTGACTTCGGAGGACATTGGGATAAGTTCTTACCATTGTGTGAATTTTCCTATAATAATAGTTATCACTCCATCATAGAAATGGCACCGTTTGAGGCACTCTATGGGAGGGGATGTAGATCACCGATAGGATGGTTTGAGGTTGGAGATGTGAAACCTTTGGGGGTTTATTTAGTGAGGGATGCTTAAGATAAGGTGAGGAGTATTCAAGCTAACCTTCAAGCAGCCCAGAGTAGACAGAAGAAGTATGCGGATCATAAGGTAAGAGACATGGCATTTCAAAACGGTGAGAATGTTCTTCTTAAGGTATCACCCATGAAAGGGGTGATGGGATTTGGCAAGAAAGGTAAGTTAAGCCCGCGATGCATTGGTCCCTTTGATGTTCTTGAATGTGTAGGACAAGTGGCGTATAAATTGTCTTTACCTCCAAATCTATTAGGTGTTCATCTGGTATTTCATGTGTCCATGTTGAAGAGATATCATGGTGACGGGGATTACATCATTAAGTGAGACTCAATTGTGTTAGACAAAGACCTCCAATACGAGGAGAAACTGATTGCAATTCTTGATCGAGATGTATGTAAGCTGAGGACCAAGGAGATTAAATTTGTGAAAGTGCAATTGAAGCATCGTACAGTTGAGGAAGCTACTTGGGAAACCGAGAGGGACATGCGAGACAAGTATCCTCAATTGTTCGTCGATTCATGTACTACTCCATTCCTTACTTAGCCTATTTTTCCTAAGTTTGTCACTTGGGGACGAGTGATGGGTAAATTAGTATCTATTGTAACGATCGGGCTCGTCGTTATAGAAAAGTCAACGGGAAATTTTTTTGGGTTGGAAAACTTTTTCGTTGTAACTTGGAATTTCCCAACCTAGTCCAAATTTGGACGAAATCGAAGTCATTAAGGCATAGGGAAATCTGGTAACAATCGGGTGATTAAATTATGATTTTGATTTCATGCGGGGATAGATAACTCGTTAAGAAATCCGTACGACTTTACGAAATTGAATTCGGGCAAGTAGAACTCCCGGAATCGATCTTAGCGTAAAAGGGATTTTTTGAGTGTTTTGGTTACATGTGTGTTGAGAAATGGGGATCTTGGAATTAATTAAATAGCTCACTATTTCGTGCAAGCTGATCCGGTGCTGGAATTGGTTGCTCTTGTCGGGCTGCTGTAGTGCGATGAGGGTCGTTGTGGCAAGCCAGACGCGACTTACGGTCGTAAATAAACCCCTAAACGACCTTATTCTGCACTTTTCAAATTTTAGAGCTAAGGAACGAATACCAGGCGACTCTTGATAGTTTTCCACCAATCTTGAGGCTAAAGGTAACCTTTTCACTCCCCGAAGCTGTTTTTCGATCAGTAGAAAGTAATCTAATGGGTAATTATCAATGGGGAACAGTTTTGATCTGAGTATTACGGTGGGAAAAGCCCCAACTTGGATATTGAGATCATGGGTATGATATAGGGTTGATAGAATTGTTAGTAATTCGGGTAATTAACGATTTTTATTGATTTCCGTGTTATTATGATTGTTTGTAGACCAAGAACAAGCGAAACGAATCCGAAAAGGAAAGAATAAAGTTTCTTAGGGGATTCAATCTTGTTTCAAGGTAGGTGATGATTGTGATTCTATGATTGTGTGATATATGTTGGTTCATGCTTTATTATGATGCATGAATATATTGAATGTTACATTGTTGATCACACTAAATGTAAATGAGTATGAATGAATAACTATATGCCATGAATCACATCTTAATTGTATGATATTGAGAATATGCTTGTGATTGCGATGGTGGTGTGTTGAAAGGATCGGTTGCCACGTTCCGGTATAACTAACTCGGATCGATTGCCACGTTTCGGCATAAGGATGGGATCGATTGCCACGTTCCGGCATAACTATGGGATCGGGTACCACGTTCTGGTATGCTAACAGTTTGGGTTTGGGTTCCATGAGAGGACCAATGACTTGTTATAAATGTATATTGTTGAGCATGTCATAACCGATATTGTAGCGACCCGCTTGGTCATTTTGAGAACTAGGACTATTCCGACTCTTTTGGGAAAATTTAAAGGAGTATTTTAAACTATTCGGTAACTATGAGTATCTAGTCGATGAAATTTTGTTAAATGAGTATTATAGTTGAATAGTTAGTGGGTCACATCCATAATTAATAGTAAACACTTGGCCCATATAATTACATTATGTTAAGGGGATTTAGTGTTATTTTTATTTTTAAAAAACCAACAGAGAAGAAACTGACAAAGCAGTCACGAACGGAAACAAAAGAAAACCTACGATCTTGGTTGAGGATAGCTTCAGGTGCGAATCTTATTTTCTTGGTTAAGAGAACGAGGTTGTAATTTGATGAACTGTATTTTATTCTTGAAATTTTGTAGTCATTATAGTCATAGTACTTGGAGTTATTTTAATTGGTTGGTAGATTAGGTTAGCACTAAGTATATATATTTAACGCCTAGTATAGTTTCTTTAAGATTATTAGGGGATAAAATTAAGTTTTGATGGGTGGTTGATTTTAATAAGGAAGTAATTACTATAGGGTATATAATAAGTTACTATTAATTAAGGAGAAAAGAATTGAATTTGTTGATTTGGCTGGAAATTATCGGTGGGAGTTCTTTTGATTTAAAATAAAATTATTTAGCATTGAATATTGGCAAATCATTAGACAATTATCATGGTTGATTATTTGAGTGGTATAATGCATTGGGATTAGAGCTTTGTAACTAGGTTAGTTACTTCCAGTAAATGAATTTTTGGGGTCAAATTGAGGCGTGATGATGATCCAGTGACATTAGGCGTTATATATATATATATATATATATTTAGTGTTAATACCAAGTATGGCTAGAGGAAATTGAGGTGAGGCTATTTTCGATCACTATTACTTTTAGTCCCTTTTTGTTACTCTTATTATTATTACATTTGGATGGTTATTATTTCGGTACAAAAATAGTGTAATATTTGGATTATATAATGAGATGTTTGTGGATCTGTTTACTGATGCATAAGGTATATTTGATAGATTGAGAACGTTGTGAAGCTCTACAAAAGGAAAAGGTGAAATCTTAAGGATTCATGATACGAGTTCGACCTTTGAGGTATGTTAAGACTTTCAGACTTGTTGGAGGACGTTTTCATAATTAAAGATTAAAAAGGGGAATAGACAATGGGTAAGGGAGAAAGATGGGAGTCTCGTACCAATGGTGTGACAGGCATTGGTACGAGTACCGGTGTTATAAAGGGAAAATTTATTACTATAGAATGTGGATCTTAATCCGAGAATGTCAAAGCATACGGACATTAGCTGGTATATTATTGACTGATTATTTTGTGTGATTGTGTTCTTATTTGAACCCGTATACTTATGATGGTTGAGGTGGTTATGTATTATGCTGATATTTGATTGATTGAGATGCATTATCATCCCCTTTATTTGAGATTATATTGTGCACATGCATTGACGTGAGATTGAGTATAAGTTGGGCATGTGGAGATCGTCCGTGCTGGGGATGGTGAGATGTTAAGATTATAGTTTGGGCACGTGGAAACCGTCCGTGCGGAAATTATTTGATTTTATGATAGTGCGTTGAGATTGTCCGCACAGACACGTGGAGATCGTCCGTGTCGGTATATGGACCTCGCGAGTCCCCCATAGGTCACGAACTATTATTGTTGGTTACATTGCACTGCATCTCATTACATCTTTTATTATTGTTGATTACATGCTTTATTGGTGGTTGTACATTATGTGAAGTTTGATTATCCTTATTTTGGTGAAACTTGATTGGTAAGCGTACTATAGACTTGTATAAGTAAAAGACTTATTTTTTTATTATTTAAACTCATGTCACTACTTCTTCGTTGTCGGTCTATGAGATATATTGGGTACACGTGGTTTCGTACTCATATTACACTTGTTGCACTCTTTTGTGGTGCAGATTTGATTCCGATTACGAGAACATCTCGTGGAGCTTTTTGAGTCCGAGCTTGGAGTATCTTAGAGTTGTGGTGAGCTGCTTGGCTGTTCCGTGGACCACACCTCCCTCTACCTTTTATTTATTCTGTTATTTAGTATTCAGACAGAATATCCCTTATGTTTGGATTTGTCATTTAGTTTCAGACTTGCATCATATTTAGAGGCTCTTGTACTTATGACACCAATTCTTGGGTAGTATTTTAGCTTTCCGCATTTCATATTTATAAAGAACTTAGTGTTGGAAATTTTACTCGTTGTTTACCTTTTTACCTCATTAGTTAATCATAATTGGTAAATATGTTGGGTTGGCTTACCTATTGGTTGGGAACATAGGTGCCATCCCGACTTGTGAATTTGGGTCGTGACAAATTTGGTATCAGATCCTTAGGTTCACCATTCTCACGAGTACAAGAGCAATGTCTTGTAGAGTCTTGCGGATCGGTATGATGACGTCCATACCTATCTTCGAGAGGCTATAGGACATTAAGGAAAAATTATATTCTTTCATTCATTATCGTGCATACTTTACCCTTTTGAAATTCTAATCTTGATATCTCATTCTCTCAGATGGTGAGGACTCGTACATCTGCAAGTGGTGATCATGAGCCTATTCCTGCGCCTGCTTCTGGGAGCACTGTCCGAGGTAGAGGCAGGGGACGAGGTCGAGGTCGGGCTAGGGGTCGTATTGCAGCATCCGTGGAAGGACAAGTACCAATAGCTACCCAGAGCCGTGATAGGACAGTACCTCCTGATGCAGATTTTATTCATGGGGATGTGCAGGATCGTGTCGAGGGGGATGGACCAGCTCAGGCTCCACCCAATATTATTGCCACCCAGTGCTTCAAGATACCTTGGCTCGTATGTTAGGACTTTTAGAGGGGATGGCTCAGGCGGGAACTTTGCCTGTCACTTCTGATGCTTCACAGACCCGTGTTGGAGGTCAGACTCCAGATTCTCAGACTTCCAGGACTCAGCCAGCTGCTGTTGTAGCTCCCCATTTAGATAGTATGGAATTTCCAGGTATTGCATCACACTTGGCGAACAGGCCTTTCATGACCATTGATGAACAAAAGATGTTTGATAGGTTCAGACTAATGAATCCTCCGACTTATACTGCTGATTTAACTGAGGATGCATATGAATTTATAGTTAGTTGTCATGAGAGGTTGCATAATCTTGGATTGGTGAAGTCTCATGGAGTTGACTACACAACATTTCAGATGACTGGCTCAGCCAAGCAGTGGTGGAGGGATTATATTAGTAGTAGGCCAGCTGGATCCCCTACACTATCATGGACTCAGTTTACTCAGGTATTTCTAGCCAAGTTTGTTCCACGCAGTGAGAGGGAACATAAGAGGGTAGAGTTCGAGGGTTTGCAACAAGATGGTATGTCAGTCGCAGAGTATGAGGGTAAATTCCATGCCTTGGCTAAGCATGCTTCGATGATACTTCCCACAGAGGCTGAGAGAGTGAGAAGGTTTGTTAAGGGGCTGATTAGTTCGATTCGTCTGGGAGTTTCTCAGGTTGCTACTTCTGGTGTTCCGTTCCAGAAGGTGGTAGATGCTGCTAAGAAGTTGGAGATGATTCGACATGAGGGATTTGAGCAGCGTGAGGGCAAGAGGACCCGTCATTCAGGTGATTATGGTGGGGCTCCACCTAGGAGTCGAGGTTTTCACTTTCAGTCTAGCAAACCCATTCATGTTGCTAAACCAACATTTGAGGCTGGTTACACTGGGAATAGTTCTTCGAGTTCGGTGCATACTTCACATGGTTCATCTTCTAGACCTGTAGGCCGTGCAGGACATTCTGGTCATTCAGGTTCCTCTCATCAACCTACGTCTCGTAGGGATTATTTTGAGTGTGGCGATATGGGACACATTGTGAGAGATTTCCCTAGGGCCAGACGTGGTGGTTTGCATCAGGGTTCTCAGGCTTCGACTTCCAGGGTTGTACAACCTCCAACTAGGGGAGGTGTACAGAGTGGAAGAGGTGGTTCTCATTTGGGTAGAGGTGGTTCTTCTTCTAGTCGAGGTAGTGGTCGTGGAGGTTCACAATATGAGGGCGGTTGTTCTCACTGTTATGCTTTTTCAGGTAGGCCAGAGGCTGAGGCTTCATATGCTGTTATCACAAGTATTATTCCGGTTTGTCATCGACCAGCCACTGTATTATTTGATCCAGGCTCTATTTATTCTTATGTGTCCACATATTTTGCTTCGAGTCTGGATATAGTATGTGAGTCTCTTGATTTGCCAGTACATCTTTCTACTCCTGTTGGGGATTCTGTAGTGGTAGATTGGGTGTATCGATTATGTATAGTTACCTTGATGGGATAACACTCGTGCAGATTTAAAGTTCTTAGATATGGTAGATTTTGATGTGATTCTTGGTATGGATTGGTTATCTCCTTATCACACAATTTTAAATTGTCATGCCAAGACAGTTACATTAGCTATGCCTGGAATTCCTATAGTAGAATCGAGAGGTTCTCTTAGTCACCCTCCGAAAGGGGTGATATCATTTCTTAAGGCTCGTCACTTGGTAGAGAGAGGATGTTTGGCTTACTTGGCGCACATTCGAGATACTAGTGTTGAGACTCCTATGCTTGAGTCTATTCCGGTGGTGAGTGAATTTTCAGAGGTATTTCCGACAGACTTACTAGGTCTTCCACCTGATCGTGATATTGATTTTTGTCTTGACATAAATCCAGGCACTCAACCTATTTCCATTCCTCCTTATCGTATGGCACCAGGTGAATTGAAAAAGTTGAAGGAGCAGTTGCAGGATTTGTTGAGCAAGGGTTTTATTAGACTGAGTGTATTTCTTTGGGGTGCTCCAGTGTTATTTGTGAAGAAGAAAGATGGATCTATGCGTATGTGTATTGACTATCAACAATTGAACAAGGTAACCATCAGAAATAAGTACCCGATACCTCGTATTGATGATTTATTTGATCAGTTGCAGGGTGCTTCTGTTTTCTCCAAGATTGACTTAAGATCCAGCTACCATCAGTTGAAGGTTAGGGCGGAGGATATCCCTAAGATAGCTTTTCGAACATGTTATGGCCATTACAATTTTTTGGTGATGTCTCTCTGATTGACCAATGCCCCAGCAACTTTTATGGACTTGATGAACAGAGTGTTCAGATCGTACTTGGATTCCTTTGTTATTGTCTTAATAGATGATATGAAATGACCCAAAAAGTTCTTAAAAATGTGCTTCGGAAGTTACCGGAAACTTGTTTAGCTATATATAAAAAAATCCATTTCGTTTTTCGAAAATCTGACTTCATATTCTTGTTTAGGGGGTCAAATTGAGTGGGAAATGGGTCTAACCCAAATTTTAGAGCAACCGTATCAAAATCCAAAATTTCCAAGTGAAGCCTTTTCGAGGGTCTACTTTGGAGTATCATATCTCCTAGCACACAAATTATTTGGGTGGCCAATAATATATCCATGGAAAGCCCTTTGAGTTAGCTATCTAACGCACTTCGTTTCACCTCATTCGGAGTTCGGACGAAGAAATTATGCCCATTTTCGTAAAAATATGTTCATTCCATACGTGAGATTGCATTAGAGCCTAATGGGAATTTCCTATATAAAGTGTTGCATGACCATGCCCGGTCCGGGGGAAAAGAACCGGACAACCATGTGAGAGGTTTATATCTCACCACCTAGGATGCTTGGGGTGTGACCAACATCAACCATGTGAGAGGTTTATATCTCACCACCTAGGATGCTTGGGGTGTGACCAACATCAACCATGTGAGAGGTTTATATCTCACCACCTAGGATGCTTGGGGTGTGACCAACATCAACCATGTGAGAGGTTTATATCTCACCACCTAGGATGCTTGGGGTGTGACCAACATCAACCATGTGAGAGGTTTATATCTCACCACCTAGGATGCTTGGGGTGTGACCAACATCAACCATGTGAGAGGTTTATATCTCACCACCTAGGATGCTTGGGGTGTGACCAACATCAACCATGTGAGAGGTTTATATCTCACCACCTAGGATGCTTGGGGTGTGACCAACATCAACCATGTGAGAGGTTTATATCTCACCACCTAGGATGCTTGGGGTGTGACCAACATCAACCATGTGAGAGGTTTATATCTCACCACCTAGGATGCTTGGGGTGTGACCAACATCAACCATGTGAGAGGTTTATATCTCACCACCTAGGATGCTTGGGGTGTGACCAACATCAACCATGTGAGAGGTTTATATCTCACCACCTAGGATGCTTGGGGTGTGACCAACATCAACCATGTGAGGGGTTTATACCTTGCCACCAGGGTGTCCGGGTGTGAACGGCATCCCCCATCCTAAGTTGGGGTTATAGATTGGTTGGATCATGCATACACATATGATATCTACTATTAGTATAGAGTTACTTAAACATGTTTTGACTTCACTTTGATCATGCATCCTCATATTGTTATTCATAATGCCTATGAAACTATTTCTTGTATTTCGATTGTGTCCTTGTTTATTGTTGTGTTGCACCCCGCATACTTAGTACATTCCAAGTACTAACGCATATTTTGCCTACATGATGTCACCATGTAGGGACCGGAGCTACTCTTGATCCTTCTCTCCATTCACGTGGCTAGTACGACGCTTATCCGAGTTTGTTGGTGAGTCCTCAATGATTCGAGGGCTATGTTATGTTTCCTACTCCTATGTTTTGAGACTTTAGCTTGTAATTGTATTTTGACTATGAGGGGAGCCGGTAGAATGTCATGGCCCCGTCCTATCTATGTATGTAGAGGTGTGCGTTGGACAAGTATTTTGTAAATGAGCTTGACTCTTATTCTATGATGTCATTTTGAAATGGTTTGCCCTTAGTCCCTATTTCCCGTTAATTAATGTTGAATGTACTTCCGCGACCGATGAAGTGTGATGACAAGTTTGAGAGGCTTGTTTGGGGTTCCTTCGGGTTCCTCATTCACCATGTCACGTCTAGGCCCTAGGCTTGGGTCGTGACATGATATACTGATATACTCCCGTAGTAAGGAGGAACAACGAGCATCATTTGAGGATTGTGCTTGGGATTTCGAAGGAGAAGAAGCTCTATGCAAAGTTTTCAAAGTGTGAGTTTTGGCTTAGTCCGGTAGCATTCTTGGGACATCTAGTGTCCAAGGAAGGTATTATGGTGGATCCTAAGAAGATTGAGGCAGTTCGAAATTGGGTCAGACCTGCTTCAGTTACTGAGATTCGGAGTTTCTTAGGCCTTGCAGGTTATTATCGATGGTTTGTATAGGGGTTCTCATCCATTGCAACCCCATTAACTAGATTGACCCAAAAAGAAGTGGTTTTCCAGTGGTCTGATGAATGTGAGGTGAGTTTTCAAAAGCTCAAGACTTTATTGACTACTACTCCGATTTTGACCCTACCCGTGGAGGGAGAGGGTTTTGTTGTATATTGTGATGCGTCTCAAATCAGTCTTGGTTGCGTATTGATGAAGAAGGGGAAGGTGATAGCTTATGCTTCGAGGCAGTTGAAGGTTCATGAGAAGAAATATCCTATTCATGATTTGGAGTTGGCAGCTGTTATGTTTGCGTCGAAAATTTGGAGGCATTATCTTTATGCTGTGCATTGTGAGGTTTTCACGGATCATCATAGTCTCCAGTATACATTCAATCAGAGGGATCTCAATTTGAGGCAGCGGAGATGGTTGAGTTGCTCAAAGACTACGACATGACTATTCTTTATCATCCAGGCAAGGCAAGTGTGGTAGCAGATGCCTTGAGTCGAAAGGCGGTAAGTATGGGTAGTCTAGCCATGTTACAGGTTGGTGAGCATCCTTTAGATAGGGATGTCCAATCCTTGGCCAATAGCTTTGTGAGGCTTGATATTTCAGAATCTGGTAAGGTTTTGGCTTATATGGAGGCTAGGTCATCCTTGTTGGAGCAGATTCAGACTCAACAGTTTAATGATGATGATTTATGTACGATTCGAGACAAGGTGTCAAAAGGGGAAGCCAAAGATGCAATTCTTGATAGTGAGGGAGTTTTGAGGATAAAAGGTCGTATGTGTGTTCCTCGGACAGGCGATTTGACTAGACTCATCATGGAAGAGGCACATAGTTCGAGGTACTTTATTCATCCTGGGGCTACTAAGATGTATTGTGACTTGAAGCAGCATTATTGGTGGTGTCGTATGAAGAGGGACATAGTAGATTTTGTATCTCAGTGTTTGAATTGTCAGCAAGTGAAGTATGAACACCAAAAGCCTGGAGGTGTGACCCAGAGGATGCCCATACCTGAGTGGAAGTGGAAGCGCATTGTTATGGACTTTGTGGTAGGGTTGCCACGTACCTTGGGTAAGTTTGATGTTATATGGGTCATCGTGGATCGACTGACTAAGTCTGCACACTTTGTACCAGTTCAGACTACCTATAATTCAGAGAAGTTAGCCAAGATGTATATTCGAGAGATAGTTCGCTTGCATGGGGTTCCCATTTCTATTATTTCAGATCATGGCACCCAATTTACATCTCATTTTTGGCGGTCTATGCAGAAGGAATTAGGCACTTGGGTGGATCTTAGTACTGCCTTTCACCCTCAGACTGACGGTCAGTTTGAACGGACTATTCATGTTCTTGAGGATATGTTGCGGGCATGTGTGATCGACTTGGGCGGTCACTGGGATCAGTTCTTCTTGCCATTAGCGGAGTTTTCTTACAATAATAGTTACCATTCGAGCATTGAGATGGCACCATTTGAGGCTTTGTATGGTAGGAGATATCGGTCTCCAGTTGGTTGGTTTGATGCATTTGAGGTTAGACCTTGTGGTACAGATTTGCTGAGGAAGTCCTTGGACAAGGTCAAGATGATCCAAGATAGACTTCTCATGGCTCAGAGTAGGCAAAAGAGTTATGTAGATCGGAAGGTTCGTGATTTGGAGTATATGGTTGGAGAGAGGGTTCTATTGAAGGTTTCACCCATGAAGGGTGTGATGAGATTTGGAAGGAAGGGCAAGTTGAGCCCAAGGTATATTGGCCCTTTCGAGATTGTGGAGCGTATTGGTGAGGTGGCGTATCAGTTGGCTTTGCCACCTGGTTTGTCGGGTGTTCATCCTGTATTTCATATTTCGATGTTGAAAAAGTATCATTAGGGTGGTGCTCATGTGATTCAATGGGATTCGGTGTTACTTGATCAGAATTTGACTTTTGAGGAGGAGCCGACAACCATTTTGGATAGGCAAATTCGGAAGTTGAGGTCAAAAGAGATTGCTTCAGTAAAGGTTCAATGGAAGCATCGTCCAGTGGAGGAGGCTACATGGGAGACCGAGTCAGACATGAGGAATAAATATCCTCAGCTTTTTGAGCGTTCAGGTGCGTTCTATTCTTTTACCGTTCGAGGACGAACGTTTGTTTAAGTGGTAGGTGATGTAACGACCCGCTTGGTCGTTTTGAGAACTAGGACTATTCTGACTCTTTTCGGAAAATTTAAAGGAGTATTTTAAACTATTTGGTAACTATGAGTATCTAGTCGATGAAATTTTGTTAAATGAGTATTATAGTTGAATAGTTAGTGGGTCTCATCCATAATTAATAGTAACCACTTGGCCCATATAATTACATTATGTTAAGGGGATTTAGTGTTATTTTTATAAAAAAAAAAATTGAGAACAACAAAGAAGAAACTGACAAAGGAGTAACGAACGGAAACAAAAGAAAACCTACGATCTTGGTTGAGGATAGCTTCAGGTGCGAATCTTATTTTCTTGATTAAGAAAATGAGGTTGTAATTTGATGAACTGTATTTTATTCTTGAAATTTTGTAGTCATTATATTCATAGTACTTGGAGTTATTTTAATTGGTTGGTAGATTAGGTGTCACGACCCAAGCCTAGGGCCTAGACGTGACCGGCGAATGGGGAACCCGAAGGAACCCCAAACAAGCCTTATAGCGTATCATTACACATCCTTGGTCGCAGAAGCAATTAAAATGACCATAAGCGATAAGCATAATCAAGGAGGAAATCGGGACTAAGGGAGCAAGAGAAACAAAAAAAGGAATGATACATAAATACCATAGATGAGTCAAGCTCAAGCATAATACACAACTTGTCCAACACCACCTCTAAACATGGGTACTTAGTGGGGGCCAAGACAAACTACCGGGCACACCCTCATAGTCAAAATATAACTAAAAAGGAAAAAGTCTTATACATAGCAAAAGATCATGAGCAACGTCCCCGGAATGGAGGACTCACCAATAACCTCGATAGAAAATCGTACTAGCCACGCGGAGGAGGATGGTCAAGCGGTGCTCCGGTCCCTACATGGTGACATCATGTAGGCATAGAGTATGCATTAGTACGTTTGAATGTACTAAGTATATGGGATGCAATGCAATGCTACAATAGATGGACATCATAGGAAAAATGCATAATCATACCCGATAGATAGCATATTAATGAGATGATATGTATAATGATCCTTTACATAAAAACCATATTTAGTGGGGCGTAGTACATGTGTGGCGAGTGACCATCAATATAGTATTTCCAAGGCCTACCACCCCCTTGGAGAGGCGAAAGAGGTACAAACCCCTCAATGTGGTTACCCGGGCCTACCACCCCCCGAGCTAGGGACCAAGGTACAAACCCCTCGATATGGTTATACGGGCCTACTACCCCCCGTACTAGGCTTGGTCGACTCACACACTATATAGAGAAAATCATATACATGTATCCATTTCATCATCATTTCAATACTTATATAATCATCCGACTCATAGGACGTACATTGGACCTTCCATTTCATAAGAATTCTATAAATGGCATTTTATCAAACATATGGTGGGCTACTTGTTCATGTAAATAAAATCATGTGTTTCAAGAGTACTAAGTCCAACAAATTTCAAAATCCATGTAAAACAGCCCACCAACAACATACATATATATATACATATATAACAACCTTCATAATTTGATCATTGAGGCATGAAAACCATAAACATCATATAATCATTCCATTTCATGATAATATACAAAAATAGACCATAATAGGATGTGTAGTAATAATTCCATAATTCAAGAGTTCATAAATGATCATAAGGACCCATAAACTTGAAGTAAAATAGAGGATAAATGGTTGGACTTGTGGAAAGGAAGGTTTCCACAATCAACCCACATACCTCAACTTTGGAGAATTCTTGATGAAGATTGGAATGGAGAATTGCTTGAGATTGAATCTTGAATCCGGAATTAAAGCTTGGGATCCTTGAATTTGGTTGATGATCTTGGTGGAATTTTTGGAGAGGGTTTAGAGAGAGTTTTTGGATGTTTTGAAGTTAAATGACTAAGTATGGATATGTCCCCTTTTTATAAAAACGTCCCAACACTTAGAAAAAAAATTGAGGCGGGTGAACAGTGTTTTCGGCTACTGGAATTTGCATTTTCTGCCGGACAGGTTTTACGAAAATGGTCATAACTCCTTCATCCTAACTCGGAATGAGGTGAAACAAATTGCGTTGGAAAGCTAACTCACAGAGCTTTAATTTTGATAGTTTGAGCTCCTTCCAGTTCCTTGTGTGCTGAGAGATATGCCCCTTTAAAGTTGACCCTCAAAATCGCATTTTTTGCGATTTTCAAATTTTGATACGGTTGTTCTAAAATTCGGGTTAGACTCATTTCCCACTCAATTTGACCCCCTGAATAAGAATATGAAGTCGAATTTCCGAAATGATGCACGGATTTTGAGATATATGGAAATTACAATTATAGGTGTTTCCGAAACACATTTTTGGGCATTTTTGGGGTCGTTTCACTAAGGACTTCATCGAATGATTCGCCTACAATGTGGAGATCGTTCCTGATCGCTACTCCTTCGAGAAAATGAAGCAGAAGTCGACCGAAAGTTACAGAGAATTCGCATACAGGTGGCGAAAGGAGGCAGCTAGAGTTAGACCTCATATGTCAGA